>NC_056749.1:466841275-466843775 GCF_019279795.1 Protopterus annectens
TGTTCATGGTTATTGTGTTTAGATGATTGGCACAGTTTAAATATTGCCTGGTTGTACTATTGGTTACTGTACTAATAAGTTATAAGTAGTTCATTGTTTTTTTATTTACATGTGACTCTAGTTACATATAATGTAAGTATTGTTGAATATAGGTTATTCTGATGAAGCTCTTCCACCTGAATAAGAGCGAAAGCTTAATCATCTATTCAGTGTCTGAGTTTTTATTTCCTTTCTACTAGCTCAGTATTAATTACTACGCCTAAAAGAAGTCTGAATTTATGTAATTAAGATTCTTTTAGTGCACGGTGTTTATTTTATATATATATATAATATATATATATATTTCTACCTCTCTCTCGATGGCTATATAGATATTTAAATGGATATAGATATATATATTTCTTCCTCTCTCTCTTTCTCTCTCTCTCTCTAAAAGTAATATATATATATATATATATATATATATATATATATATATATATATATATATATATATATAGATAGATAGATGTATATAGATATTTCTCCCTCTCTCTCTCTATGGATATATATATATATATATATATATATATATATATATATATATATATATATATATATATGGGTTCACTGCATATGACCGAAAGTTCATTTGACCGAAGTCCATTTGACTGAGACCAAATGACCGAAAGTTCATTTCACAGAAAGCCCGTATGACCAAAAACTCATTTGACCGAAAAACAGCACTGGCAGGTATATGCCCAGTTCCCCACTGTAATGTGACCTTGAATTGAGAATATAAAGTTAGGGGAGGTGTGGGGGGCACAGCCCCCCACATTTTGCACCAAGTTTGTACTTATGTTATATATTTTAATATATTTTTAATGGATACACATGTGTATAATAGTGCATAAATTGCAGTTGTGTGGGGGGCTGTGCCTCCCACCCCCCTAACTTTATATTCTCACTCCTGGGTTGCACTACAGTGGGGAACTGGGCATATACCTGCCAGTGCTGTTTTTCAGTCAAATAGGTTTTCGGTCATATGGGCTTTCGGTGAAATGAACTTTCGGACATATATAGTGAACCCATATATATATATATATATATATATATATATATATATATATATAGATATTTATATATATATATATATATATATATATATACATATATATATATATATAGATATATAGATAGATATATAGATAGATAGATATAGATATATATATAAATGGATATAGATATTTCCCCTCTCTCTCTATGGATATATATATATATATATATATATATATATATATATATATAGATGGATATAGATATTTCTCCCTCTCTCTCTCTATGGATATACAGATATATAAATTGATGCAGATATAGATATTTCTCCCTCTCTCTATGGATATATATATATATATATATATATATATACATATATATATATATATATATATATATATATATATATATATATATGGATATAGATATATCTCCCTCTCTCTCTATATGGACATGGATATATATATATATATATATATATATATATATATAGAGAGAGAGAGAGAGAGACATAAATGGATATAGATATATCTCCCTCTCTTTCGCTATGGTTTTATATATATATATATATATATATATATATATATATATATATATATAAATATATATATATATGTATAGAGAGAGAGATATATAAGTGGATATAAATAAATCTCCCACTATCTCTTTATGGATAATTCTCCACTGTAACAGGTACGAACAAGCAAAATCTGAGGGTAATGCTACTCAGTGCTAGAAGTCTAAACCTCAAAATGCACTCACTCGAGGCACTTCTTAAAATGGAGAACATCAACATCTATGCAGTGACAGAGACCTGGTTAAAGGCTCCAGAGAGAACCCCCGCATTACCAGGCTATAATTCATTCCACACCTTTTGGCCAGCTAACCTGGACCGAAACACTACAGGCGGAGGCGTGTCCATATTCATTAAAGATATCCACACCTCCAGGCTAGTTGCTCAGCATAATGCATCTGAGATTATCCAAGGGCAACTAACTCTGGGAAAGACCGCAATCCAAACTGTAGCTTGCTACAGATCCCTCACCATGCCCCAGGATACCCACTCCTCATTTCTTGATACACTGGAAAATATTTGGGTACAACCTAACACCCTAATAATGGGCGATTTCAACTACCCCACCATTAACTGGGAAAACTACTCATGTATGAACTCTTTTGCTCAATGTTTTCTGGAATTCATAAATTCCAATGCCTTGGATCAACTTATCCACAACCCCACCAGGGGCAGCAATATCCTAGACCTGGTCATTACCAACATGGTCAATCGGTGTTCCACACCAGAGGTCAATTCCTCATTGGTCAGATATGACCAGAAGCTAATCACCCTAGACATCCACATCCTGCCCCCACCCCCTATTAGGGAAACCACCGTAAAAAAGTTCTCCAAAGCCAACTTCACGCTTCTTAAGACAGAAGTGGCAAACTTCACGACACCCATGCAGAT
>NC_056749.1:466848775-466891275 GCF_019279795.1 Protopterus annectens
TGTGCCGCACAATCACAGCCCTTAAGGTGAAATAACATACCTAACACACTAGTAATAGGTATCTCTATAGTCAGGCAAACTGACGTCCCACTCACTAGGCTGGACAAGGAGAAGGTTACTGTTAGCTGCCTGTCGGGAGCCAGAATCCGCCATGTAACACAAGCACTCAGGTCACTCCAGAACAAGTACAAATATGACTCTGTCATTGTTCATGTTGGTGTGAATGACCTGAGATGTACCTACCTGGACTACATGAAAAGAGACATGGAAGAGCTCTCTGATCATGTAGCCCAGGCGGGTATGACCCTGACCCTGAGTAGCATCCTGCCCTCATTAAGAATGATACCGCAGTATAAAGGAAAAATGATCAGTTTCAACAATTGGCTAAGTATCTGGTGTCATTCAAAGGGGATCCAGTGTGTGTCAGCCTGGGGCGACATGCTCAACAAGCCTCATTGCTTCACAAGAGACGGCTTGCACCTGTCACCCCAAGGCTTTCAAATACTGGCCAAGGCTCTTGCTGCCCCCATAGTGCCTTTTTTAGGCAAGGCTCAAAAGTCAAACCCACCTCCGTAAACAGCACAAATAAAAAAATGAGGGTTATGCTACTCAATGCCAGGAGTTTAAATCTCAGAATGCATGAGCTCGAAGCACTCCTCAGTATGGAGAACGTCGATATCTGTGCAGCAACTGAAACCTGGTTCAAGGCTCCACAGTGCTCCCCAGCACTACCGGGCTACAACTCATACCACACATTTCGGCCACAGAAAATGGACCGAAACACAAAAGGAGTGTATCCATATTCTTCAAGGATACTTACACCTCCAGGTTAGTGGCACAGCATGATACCTCTGAGATCATCCATGTGCAACTAACATCAGGACAATCTGCAATACAAATTGTGGCCTGCTACAGATCACCCTCTATGACCCAGGACCACCACTCCACCTTTCTGGAGATACTGGAAAACATGAAGGTCCTACCGAACACCCTGATATTGGGCGATTTCAGTTACCCTACCGTTAACTGGGAAAACTACTCAAGTACAAACTCCTAGGTCCATAGCTTCCTGGAATTTATCACCTCAAATGCCCTGGATCAGCTGGTAAACTCCCCTACCAGAGGTCAAAACATATTGGACCTGGTCATCACCAACATGGGCGACAGGTGTTCCACACCAGAGGTCTACCCGTCACTGGTTAGATCAGACCATAAACTAATCACTCTGGATGTCCACACCACATCACCACCTCCAACCAAGGAAACCACAGTGAAAAACTTTTCTATAGCAAACTTCACCTTACTTAAAACAGAGGTGGTGAGTTTTACAGGCCCCCACGCTAAAGGATAACAGTGTCCAAGATGCAGGAACCTTTACAAATGCACTCTATGAGCACCTACAAGGATGCATGGATCATGCAATCCCTAGCAAAAGCAAGACTGACTCCCCTAAGAGAAGGAAACCAGTATGGTGGACCTCTGCCATAAACAGGCTATACCAATAGAAGGAGGAAACTAGTTCAGAGTAAAAGCAAATCCGAAGAAGAAAAGACATCCCTGATCAGTATCGGTAAGAAACTAAGGTCCCTCATAAAATCCTCCAAGGCTAACTTCGAAAGAAAAATAGCCAAGGATTCAAAGGATAACCACAAAGCCTTCTTTAGCTATGTCAAGAATCTAAGTGGCAACTCGCAGATATGCTCTGAGCTAGTGCAAAATAGCACAAAATATGCTGAACCCACTGATATTGCCAACATCCTGACAGAGAGATTCAGTGCAAACTTAACCCCATCCCTCACCCCAAAAAGGGCCCACAACAATATTAGAAAAGTGTAGTATCCCAGAAATCACAGACGCACAGGTGAAAACAGCCCTTTCAAAAGCCAAAAGCACAGCGTCAATGGGGCCAGATGGTGTCCCAGACTGCGTCTTGCATGAACTACAAAACGAACTAACCCCCCCACCTAAACACACTGTTCATCCTCAGCCTCTCCACTGGCTATGAGCCCATTGAATGGTGCACAGCAATGGTTATTCCACTCCACAAAGGAGGGGCCACAATTGACCTTGGTAACTATCGCCCCATAAGCCTGACTAGCCTGGTCTGCAAGGCTATGGAGCGCATCATCATGGAACTCATTGACAAAGATATTGGGAACCTCCAAACACTTGACCTGACCCAGTTCGGCTTTGTTAAGGGCAGATCATGCCTACTAAACCTGGTTGACTTCTTTGAGACAGTCACCAAAGCCATAGATGAAGGGAAGGTATTTCACACATCCTACCTTGACCTCGCCAAGGCTTTTGACACCATTCCCCACTCGGGAATTAGAGAAAAACTCACCAGCATGAACATAAACCTTACGTCACGAGATGGGTTGCCAACTAGCTTAGAGACAGAACTCACACGGTAAGAATAGTGGGCTCCAGGTCCGACTCTAAACCAGTCACAAGTGGTATCCCACAAGGCTCGGTCCTGGGGCCCTACTGTTCGTCATATACTTCTCCGAAGTACCAGCAAACACAGGAGGACTATGGCTAACCAAGTTTTGCTGATGACCGCAAACTGGGAGCCATAACTGAGCTATAATTGACTCTCTGGCTGACACCGACATTCTCCAAAAGGGCCTTACTGAGATGGACACCTGGTGTCAAAGTCATGGTCTTAAGCTAAATGGCAAAAAATGCATAGTCATCCCGTTTTGAAAAAATAAAACAGCCATGAATTACCACATAGGTGGCAGCCCCCTTAATACAGAAGAGGTAATAAGAGATCTATATATATATATATATATATATATATATAAATATATATATATATATATATATATATATATAGATATAGATATTTCTCCCTCTCTCTATGAATATATATCTGTGTGTGTGTGTGTGTGTGTGTGTGTGTGTGTGTGTGTGTGTATATATATATATATATATATATATATATATATATATATAAATATACATATATACATATATATACACATATATATATATATATATATATATGTATATATATATATATATATATATATATATATATATATATATATATATATATATATATATACATATATATATATATATATATATATATATATATATATATATAAATCGATATAAATATTTTTCCTTCTCTCTCTATGGATATATATATATATATATATATATATATATATAGATAGATAGATATAGATAAATAAATGGATATACATATAGATGAGATATATCTCCCTCTCTCTCTTTGGCGATATATATATATATATATATATATATATATATATATATATATATATATATATATAGAGTGAGAGAGAGAGATATATATAAATGAATGCAGATACAGATATTTCTCCCTCTCTCTCTATGGATATAGATATATATTAATGGATATAGATATATCTCCCTCTCTCTCTATGGATATATATATATATATATATATATATATATATATATATATATATATATATATATATATATATATATATAGATATATAAATGGATATAGGTATAGATATATCTCCCTGTCTCCGTATGGATAAATATATATACAGATATAGACATATAAATGGATATAGATTCAGATATATCTCCCACTTTCTCTATGGATATATACATAGAAATATGAATGGATATAGATATATCTCCTCTCTCTCTCTCTCTATATATATATATATATATATAGATATATATGTAGATATTTCTCCTTTTTTCTCTATGGATATATATATATATATATATATATATATATATATATATATATATATATACACACACACACACAGATAAATGGATATAGATATATCTCCCTCTCTCTCTATGGATTTACACACACACACACATATATATATCTACAGATACATAAATGGATATAGATATAGATATTTCTCCCTCTCTTTCTATAGATATATATGTATACATATATATACATATATATGGATATAGATATAGATTTTTCTCCCTCTCTGTCTATGGAGATATATATATATATGTATATGTGTATATATATATATATATATATATATATATATATATATGGATATATATTTTTCTCTCTCTCTCTCTCTCTATGTATATATATATATATATATATATATATATATATATATACACACATATGTATATAGATATATAAATGGATATAGATATAGATATTTCTCCCTCTCTCTTTAAGGATATATATATATAAATGGATATAGATATATCTCCCTCTCTCTCTATGGATATATATAGATATAGATAAATAAATAGATCTAGATGTGGATGTTTCTCCCTCTCTCTATGGATATATATTTTATTTATTTATTTATTTATTTTACATTTGTTGACCGGGCTAGTCCATTTTCAGTGGAGGCCCAGGGAGAAAAGCTCCACAGTACAATAACATTAGCAAAATAGGACCAGACATGTATTTCAAGTAGACATTGGTACATTACAAAACTTTTATTATATCTTACATGAGTAGGAATTTTATATTCTGTATCCAGTAGGAGCAAAAGCTTGATGTAAAAAAGAGCTCGGTATCATAATAGTTTGAAATAATAATGGAAATTATAACTAAGATGCTGTATTTACTTTGGTCACACAAGAAGTCAAAAGATAAACACTAGTTTGAATGGATAGAGTGTACAAAAGCAATTAGCGGGATACAATAATCGTGTTTAGTCTCACCAGAGTTGAGGTGTGATAAACCTGCTAGGAAATACCACAGTATATACATATTTACATGAGGAAAGAATCCTCAGAAAGGTCAAGCACACTGCTATTAGAGAGTTAACACAAGGTAACATTCAAAAGAGGCTGGGAATCATGGGAGTCTTGAAGGGGGTATGGTGTTTAGTCTGGGTTATCACAGGGGCATATCCAGTGTGATTTGAGGTAGTGTTTGAACTTGCTTTTAAATAGGTTAACAGAGGATAGTGAGGTTAGCTGATTTGAAGGTTGTTCCAGGCCTTGCCTACTGTATTAGAGAACAGGGTGTCACCACCTGAATTGTTGGATTTAGATATTTGTACAAGTAGTTTGTTAGATGAGCGCAAGGTTTTGAGGATATATATATATTTTTTCTCCCTCTCTCTATGGATATAGATATATAAATGCATATAGATATATCTCCCTCTCTCTATGGATATATATGTATATATATATGTATGTATGTATATATATATATATATATATTTATATATATATATATATAAATCCAAAAACCAAGCACAGATGGAAGGAACGGTGTTAGATAATAACTCCAAGACTCGAGTAGATGAACTCAATAAAGTCTAATGTAATCAAAGTCTGATAAAATAGTCCAATAAAAGAAAACACAGTTTTATTGCATAGACATAACGTGAGCGCTTTCGCGGTACATGCCGCTTCCTCAGACGTAACAATTAAACAAATGATGAATCACATATATATAGAAATATTTAAAATATGTCACATCCTGTAATCAATTAATAATTAGACACTAAAAAATAAAAATATATATGTAAACAGTTCACTCTATTCATTGCAAGTAAAATAACTAAAATAACTAAGCTAAAAAATTATTGCACTAAGGAATTGTCACTTATATATTTCTATATATAATGTAAATAGAAATGTATAATGTATATGTATGATTTATATACATTTTTCGGGAATTGGGTCGAGTCTGTTACATTATATATATATATATATATATATATATATATATATATATATATATATATATGGATCACCTTTAAAATCTCGAAAGCTCAAAATCCTGAATCTCAAAATCCCGAACACAAAATCCTGAAAACACAAAATCCTGAAACTCAAAATCCTGAAAACACAAATAATGCTAATATGCCAATACAAACACACTAATATCTACCGACTGACCTTAACCCTAACCCTAACCCTAAGGTCCGTCACTATCGCACACTCACCTGACCCGCGCCCTAACCCTAACTCACTTAAACCGCCTAACCCTAATTTTTGTCACTATTGCATACATGCCTAACCTGCTCTAACCCTAACTCACTTAAACCGCCTCTAACGCTAACATACAACCAACGACACTTACCTGAACCCAACGCATGACCTAACACCACAGGGCTAACAATAGCAAAGCCACAATGACGTCAGTATGTCTATTTTGTGTTTTCAGGATTTTGAGTTTCAGGATTTTGTGTTTTCAGGATTTTGAGCTTTCAGGATTTTGTGTTCGGGATTTTGAGATTCAGGATTTTGAGCTTTCGAGATTTTAAAGGTGATCCATATATATATATATATATATATATATATATATATATATATACAGATATATATATATATATATATATATATATATATATATATATATATATATATATATATATATATATATGTGGCAACTGCCTCATGTACACAGACAACCCTCTCCTCCTACCACCCAACACTATGACCTGTGAGAGATGCATTTATATAGCCAAACTGGAAGCAAAGCTCTCTTCACCAAAGACTGGCCTAGACAGTCAAGAGGAGAAGGTAAACACTTGCACCACACTCATCACATAGTCCCTCAAAACCTACACCACCAAAACACACACACACCTACATTCACGGAGGCTCACAGTACAAATCTGCCCAAACAACAGAGAACTCCAAAGCAGAAATGCTAGCAACCTCCACCCCCCCAATACAACTCAAATGACAAATAGCCCACATACTCAGCGTGCCACTCAACTACAGCCCATAAGGCATAATGTACCCAACTCTCTAGTCATAGTTGACTCTATAGTCAGGCACACTGAGGAAAAAGTTACTGTCAGCTGCCTGTCAGGTGCCAGGATCCACCACATAATGCATGCACTCAGGTCACTCCACAACAAGTACAAATATGATTCTGTCATTGTCCATGTTGGTGTGAATGAACTGAGACGTACCTCCCTGGACTACATGAAAAGAGACATGGAGGAGCTCTCCGATCTTATAGCCCAGGCCAGTATGACCTGTATATATACATATATAAATGGATATATATGTAGATATTTCTCCTTCTCTCTCTGTGGATATCTATCTATCTATCTATCTCTATATATATATATATATATATATATATATACAGACTCTCCTTAAAATAGATATATACAGGCACTCCTTAAAATGGAGAACATCGATCTCTGTGCAGTGACTGAGACCTGGTTCAAGGCTCCAGAGAGAACCCCTGCACTACCAGGCTATAACTCATACCACACTTTTCGGCCATGTAACCTGGACTGGAACACCAAAGGTGGAGGTGTGTCCATATTCATTAAGCATATGCACACCTCCAGGCTGGTTGCTCAGCATAATGCATCCGCGGTTATCCAAATGCAACAACTCTGGGCAAAACTGCAATTCAAATTGTAGCTTGCTACAGATCCCCCATCGTGCCCCAGGATTCCCACTCCTCTTTTCTTGATGTACTGGAAAATATTAGAGTTCAACTAAACACCCTAATAATGGGCGATTTCAACTACCCCACCATTAACTGGAAAAACTACTCATGTACCAACTCCTTCGCTCAACGCTTTCAGGAATTCATAAACTCCAATGCCCTGGATCAACTTATCCACACCCTCACCAAGGGCAACAACATCCCAGATCTAGTCATTACCAACATGAGTGACTGGTGTTCCACACCTGAAGTCAACGCCTCATTGGTCCGATCCATCCATAAGCTAATCACCCTAGATATTCACATCCTGCCCCACCCCCCCATTAAGGAAACCACGGTAAACAATTTATCCAAAGCCAAATTCATGCTTCTTAAGACAGAAGTGGTGAACTTCATGACACCAATACAGTTATGACTACTGAATCCTACACAATTGCACTTTATAAGTACTTACACGAGTGCATGGATCGTGCTATCCCAAACCGAACCAAGATGCTGTCCTCCAAAAAAGGAAGACAATCTGGTGGTCCCCTGCCATAAATGAACTGTACAACAGAAGGAAGAAACTGTTGCAAAAGAGAGTAAAATCCCATGAGAGGAGGAGCTCCCCGGTCAGCCTCAGTAAGAAACTGTGATCCCTGATAAAATCCTCCAAAGCTAGTTACGAAAACAAAATCGCCACTGATTCTAAAGACAACCACAAAGCATTATATAGCTATGTCAAGAATCTCAATGGCAACACTTAGATCTGCTTTGAGTTACAGCACAATGGCACTAAATATACAGACCCAACTGATATTGCCGACATCCTGGCAGATAAGTTCAGTGCTAACTTTACCCCCCCCCCCACCCCCTAAAGAGCTCATCTCTATACTGGAAGAATGCAAAGTTCCTGTAATCATGGCTGCACAGGTAAAAACCACACTCTGCAAAGCCAAGAACACAGCATCCATGGGACCAGACAACATCCCAGGCTGAGTTCTACATGAACTACAGAACGAACTGGCACCCTACCTAAGTACCATGTTCAGTCATAGCCTCACCTCAGGCTTTGTGCCCGCTGAATGGCGCACAGTGATGGTTATCCAACTCCACAAGGGAGGGAGCCACCACAGTACCCGGGAACTACCACCCCATTAGCCTGATGAGCCTGATTTTCAAGGCCATGGAACGTATCATCATGGAACTTATAAACAAACTCTGGACCCCAACCAGTTTGGGTTTGTAAAAGGCAGGTCATGTCTCCTAAACCTGATATACTTCTTTGAAGCAATCACCAAAGCTGTAGACGAGGGTAAGGTTGTTCACACAGCCTATATAGATTTGCCAAGGCTTTTGACACCATCCCCCACTCTGGAATTATAGATAAACTCACTAAACTAGGTATAAATCCCTATGTCACAAGATGGGTTGCCAACTGGCTCACTGACAGAACCCACACAGTGAAAGTAGTAGACTCCAAATCTGACTTCAGACCAGTGACAAGTGAAGTACCACAGGGTTCAGTCCTGGGTCCTCTCCTTTTTGGTATCTACTTCTCTGAAGTGCAGGCTAAAACAGAAGGTCTTTGGCTAACAAAGTTCACAGATGACTGCAGACTAGGAGCCATAATTGAAACTCCTAATGATGTGGACATCCTACAAAAGGGCCTCACTGAGACAATTGCCTGGTGTCAAAGCCATGGCCTCAAGCTCATTGCCAAAACGTCCATTGTCATCTCCTTTGGTAAACTTAACACCAAAAGTGTGATAAGAGACCTTGGGACACAGGTGGACAGTAGTCTCTCCTTTGATAATCACATCGCTACAGTAGTCAGGAAATACTTCTACATGGCACACCTCATCACAAAAGGTCTCTCATCCAGAAAAAAAGAGTGAATGACTTGAGATGTACCTCCCTGGACTACATGAAGAGAGACATGGAAGAGCTCTTGGATCATGTGGTCCAGGGAGATATGACCCTAGCCCTGAGTAGCATCCTGCCTTCGCCCAGAATGATACTACAATATAAGGGCAAAATGATTGACTTCAACAATTGGCTAAGCATCTGGTGTCATTCAAAGGGGATCCAGTATCAGTCTGCCTGGGACGACATGATCAACAGACCACGATGCTTTGCCAGAGATGGTCTGCACCTGTCACCCCTGGGATTCAGGTTACTGGCTAAGGCTCTTGCCACCCCTATAGTGCCTTTTTAAGGCAAAGTTCAAGGGACAAAACCACCACCGTAACAGGTACAAGCATGCAAAATCTGAAGGTAAGGCTACTCAATGCTAGAAGTCTAAACCTCAAAATGCACTCTCTCGAGGCACTCCTAAAAATGGAGAACATCGATATCTGTGCAGTAACCGAGACCTAGTTCAAGGCTCCAGAGAGCACCCCTGCAATACCAGGCTACAACTCTTACCACACTTTTCGGCCACCAAACCAGGACAGAAACACTAAAGGTGGAGGAGTGTCAATATTCACCAAGAATATTCATACCACCAGGCTAGTTGCCCAACACAATGCATCTGAAATTCTCCAGGTGCAACTAACACTAGATAAGACTGCAATCCAAATTGTAGCTTGCTACAGATCCCCCACCATACCCCAAGATTCTCACTATACATTTCTAAACATACTGGAAAATATTAATATAGAACCAAACACCCTAATACTGGGTGATTTTAACTACCCTGCTATTAACTGGGAAAACTACTCATGTACCAACACCTTTGCCCAATGATTCTTGGAATTCATAAATTCCAACGTCCTGGATCAACTAATACATAGTCCCACCAGGGGTTCCAATATCCTAGACCTAGTCATTATCAACATGGGAAATTGATGCTCCACACCTATGGTCACCCCCTCGTTAGTCAGGTCCGACCATAAGCTAATCACCCTTAACATCCACATCCCACCCCTACCCCCCAGTAAGGAAGCCTCCATAAAAAACTTCTCCAAAGCCAACTTCATGCTACTCAAGTCAGAAGTGACAAACATCATGACACCCATGCAGACGGGAACTGAAAGGTCAAATGCTGAATCCTACACTAAGGCACTGTACGAGCACATCCACTCATGCATGAATCGTGCCATCCCAAATAGAACCAAGATGCTCTCATCCAAAAAAAGGAAGCCAATCTGGTGGTCCCCTGCCATAAACAAACTTTACAACAAAAGGAAGAAACTGTTGCAGAAAAGAGGAAAATCCCAGGATGCAAAAAACTCCCTTACCAGCCTCAGTAAGAAACTGAGATCTCTCATAAACTCCTCCAAAGCTAGTTACGAAAATAAAATTGCCAAAGATTCCAAAGACAACCACAAGGTATTCTATAACTTTGTCAAAAATCTAAATGGCAATGCTCAGATCTGCTGTGAACTACAACAGAATGGCATTAAATATACTGATCCCAAGGATATTGCCAATATCCTGGCAGATCGATTCAGTGCCAACTTCACCCCCATCTCACACCCTAAATGGTCGATCTCAATATCGGAAGATTACCAAATTCCGGTAATAACGGCCACACAGGTAAAAAATGCACTCTCCAAAGCTAAGAATACAGCATCCATGGGACCAGATGACATCCCAGGCTGTGTACTACATGAACTACAATATGGACTGGCACCTCACCTAAGTGTCATGTTTAATCATAGCCTCACCTCAGGTTTTGTGCCCAGTGAGTGGCGCAGCGCTACAGTTATCCCACTCCACAAGGGGGGATCCACCTTGGATCTCAGAAACTACCATCTCATCAGTCTGATGAGCCTTATCTGCAAGGCCATGGAACGTATTATCATGGAACTTATAAACAAAGACATTGACAACCTTCAAACACTGGACCCCACCCAGTTTGGGTTCGTGAATGGCCGATCTTGTCTCCTGAACCTGATTGGCTTCTTCAAATCAGTCTCCAGAGCCATGGACAAAGGGTAAGGTGATCCACACAGCCTATCTAGACCTTGCTAAGGCTTTTGACACCATCCCCAACTCTGGAATAATAGATAAACTTACTAAGCTGGGCATTAATCCCTACGTCACCCAATGGGTTGCTAACTGGCTTACAGACAGAACCCACACTGTAAAAGTAGCCGACTCCAAATCCAGCTCCAGACAAGTGACAAGTGGAGTACCTCAGGGTTCAGTCCTGGGACTGCACTTGTTTGGCATCTACTTCTCTGAAGTACAGGCCAACACTAAGGGACTCTGGCTAACAAAGTTCGCAGATGACTGCAAACTGAGAGCCATTATCGAATCCCCAAATGATGTGGATACTCTACAAAAGGGCCTTACAGAAACACATGCTTGGTGCCAGAGCCATGGGCTCAAGCTCAATGCCAAGAAATGTATAGTTATCCTCTTTGGAAAAAAACATATACCCATGAATTACCATATAGGTGGCAGTACACTAAACACCAAAAGTGTGATGAGACTTAGGGACACAGTTGGACAGTGGTCTCACCTTCGATAACTACATTGCCACAACAGTCAGGAAATCCTTCTATGTGGCACACCTCATCAATAAGGGCTTTTCATCCAGAAAAAAGGAGGTCATTGTCCCACTGCACTCATCCCTCATTAGACCCATTATAGAATACAACGCCCCATTTGGTATGAACCTCTCAAGACATCTGCAACAACTGGAAAGGCTGCAGAAATACCTCACTAAAAGAATCACAGGCCTAAAGCAAATGCCCTATGCTGACCGCCTTAAAAAACTCCAGCTATACTCTGTCGCATATCATCTACTCAGAGGCGATCTCTGCTTAACATACAAGGCCATGTCAAACCCAGAGCTGTTGGACATGCTATACTTAAAGAAATCCCAATCCCTCAGAGCCACATGCTCCAGGGATCTAAACCTTGTCATCACAATAAACAAAACATGCTGAAGGGATAGGTTTCTGACCCAGAGACTCCCCAGACTCTGGAATAGATTGTCCATACATGTCAAGCAAAGTGCCTCTTTGACCCTCTTCAAAAGGAACCTTGATGATTGGATAGGAGAAAGGAAATTCACCCTGGGGATCACGTCAGTCGCCCTGCAAGACAGGGGTCCAGGGAAGTAAAATGTGGGAAAAAATAGCCAGGTAATTATTATGGCTAGGCTTGTATAGGCCCTAGGGCTGATAGCCTAGTACCAACCTATGAATCATTGTTCCCCTCTACTCATCACTCATTAGACCCATTATAGAGTACAATGCTCCTTTTGGTGTGTACCTCACAAGACATCTACAACAACTGGAAAGGCCACAGAAATACCTCACAAAGAGGATTACTGGCCTCAAACAGATGCCCTACACAGACAGTCTCAAAAAACTCCAGCTTTACTCCATTGCATATTGCCTACTCAGCGGTGATCTCTGCCTAACATGCAAAGCTATGTCAAACCCAGTGCTGTTGGACATGCTCCACTTAAAGAAATCCCAATCCCTCCGAGCTACATGCTCTAGGTGTGATTGCCACCACAATAAACAGAATATGCCGGAAGGATAGATTCCTGTCCCAGAGACTTCCCATACTCTGGAATAAACTACCTATCTATATCAAACAAAGCTCCTCAATAGCACGCTTCAAGAAAAATCTTGATGATTAGATGGGAAATAGGAAATTCACCCTGGAGGATCACTTCTGTGGCTCTGCTTGGCAGTGGCACAGGAAAATAATTTTCTTGGGTGGCAAAAGCCAGGGTACCTTTTTGTCTGGGCTTGTATAGGCCCTAGGGCTGATAGCCTAGTACCTACCTATGAATCTATTTAAATGGATGCATATATAGATATTTCTCTCTCTATGGATATTATATATATATATATATATATATATATATATATATATAGGTTTACTATCAAAAAATCAAAAATAAAAAAAAAAGTGTATGAAAATGTCGAAAACAACTGTTAATTAGTGACATTTTCGACAATTAACAGCACTCCCATCCGTCCCTTAACTCCCTACCTAACTAGCCTAAACTCACATCTATGCAGGGGGGCAAGCCCCCCTGCACCCCCCTGTGGGGGGTTGTGCCCCTCACAACCCCCTAACTTAATATTCCAACTCCGAGATCACACTACAGTGAGGAAAGGGATATATTTCCCTAACCGCACTGTACCACAATCCCCTTACATGAGCGAACGTTATAATTGCAAATGCACAGTCCATTTGCAATGATAACGTTCGCTCACATAACCTGCTGAACTATGAAGTATTCAAACATATGTTGTTCGAATACTTCATAGCCGTGCAATTACACTGTGGCATTTTGATAGTAAACCATAAATATATATATATATATATATATATATATATATATATATATATATATACCTATAGATATATAAATGGATATAGATATATCTCCCCCTCTCTCTATGGATGTATATATTGATATATAAATGGATATAGATATATCTCCCCCTCTCTCTATGGATGTATATATTGATATATAAATGGATATAGATATATCTCCCCCTCTCTCTATGGATGTATATATTGATATATAAATGGATATAGATATATCTCCCTCTCTCTATGGATATATATATATATATATATATATATATATATATATATATATATATACATGGATATAGATATATCTCCCACCTCTCTCTCTCTATATATATATATATATATATATATATATATATATATATATATACAGTATATAAATGGATATAGATATTTCTCCCTGTCTCTCTACTGATATATATATATATATATATATATATATATATATATATATATATATATATATATATATAGCTATATCTCCCTCTCTCTATATGGATATATATATGGACATATAAATGGATACAGACATATCTCCCTCTCACTATGGATATATAATGGATATAGATACAGATTTATCTTCCTCTCTCTCTATGGATATATATAGATGGGTCTACTTTCTATCACCGAACATCCGATTCACCGACACACAAGTTACCGACCCCAAACAACCGAAAACACACAACACCGACAAACACCAACAACTCAAAAAACCGAACACCACTACACCGACACAAAAAATGTCAACTACACATTGCACACAATAACATATCCACTAACCTTAACCTAAACCCTAACCCTAACGTCCGACACTACCGCACACTTACCCAACCCGCACCCTAACCCTAACTCACTTAACCCACCCCTAAACCTCAACACCATCACTATCGCACACTTACCCTAACTGCACCCTAACCCTAACTCACTTAACCCACCCCTAAACCTCAACACCGTCACTATCGCACACTTACCCTACCTGCACCCTAACCCTAACTCACTTAACCCACCCTAAAACATTCAGCCCGTCACTATCGCACACTCACTCTACCCGCATTCTAACCCTAACACACTTAACCCTTCCCTACACTACACTACGTCACTATCACACACTTACCTTACCGGAACCCTAAGTCCGGCACTACCGCACACTCACCTTTCCCACACCCCAACCTAAAATCCCTCACTATCGTACACTTACCTGTCCACTCCCCAATCCTAAATCTTTCACTTTCGCACACTTACCGGATTGCGCTCACACGCTGCCGTTGTCTGTCTTTCAGCTGTCGGAATATCGCCTTTTCGATAACCTACCTGTTCGGTCGTTCTGTCTCGGTCTTCCGGGTGTCGGTAACATGGCGCTTCGGTTATTCGAAGTAGACCCATATAGATATATCTCCCTCTTTCTCTATGGATACATATATATATATATATATATATATATATATATATATATATATATATATGGATATAGATATAGATATTTCTCCCGCTCTCTCTGTCAACGGCTATACTTATAATTGAAACATCTAAAACTTCAGTGTCAATAATGTTAAGCATAAAGGTTTGACAATGCAAATGTCAACAGGGCAGAATGCATGCACAAAGATAATATTTTCTGCATGCAAATTAAAAGTTTGAAGAAAGGGAGAAAAACGTAATTTTTTTTACAGAGGTAAGCTCCTTGCACCCCCATCCCCTGCTAATTACTTACACTAACTTCAAGAATGCGCAATCCCTGGGGAAGGGGCATATTTACCAATCACAGTGAATGTCATTCTCGCACACCTGTTAACCATCTGCTTTGTTGACCAAAGTGTGTCGACAAAACAAATGTCAACATTTGTAAGTTTAAACCACTTTTGGCAGACCCATAGATAGATACACAGATATACAGACAGATTGGTGCAAGACACTGATTACTTGAAATCTCTCTTACCATTATACTACATATTGTACAGGTGGACACTGACTCCACAAATATGGTGTAACCAAACAAATTTATTAAAAACAAAAACTGAGTGCTTTCATCCTTTGAAATCCAGTTGTCAACCCTAGAGTCAAAAGAAGAACATTTTAAAAGGTCAATGTATAAGGGCAGCTAGGATGACATCTCATTTGGAGGAGGTTTGTAGGGAAGTATCCCTTACTGGAGAAATGTTTTTAGACTGGCGGTTCCCCAGTCCCTGGTTTATGATACTTGTAGTTATGTCAAGTCACAATGGGGGCTAAAATATAAACACTTGTTGGGTGAAAATTGTTTATACCATTGGAAGGAAGAGAATCATGACAAAATTGAGAGTGCCCTAGTTGTCCAGTATGGTCCATGTTCGAGAATGATTAAAGACATGGTAGGCAAGACTTGGAACATTATTAAGGGTAACCCACAGCTGCAAGAACTTCTTGGCAATGAACCGACATTTGTGTTTAAGACAGGTCCCAACCTTAAAGCTGAATTAGAAAATGGTGGAAAACAAAGGAAATGTAATTTAAACAGTAAGGGAAGTTTTAAATGTGGGGCATGTTCCCAATGTTCCCTCATTTTAGAGACAAACAAGTTAACAGTGGAAAACAAATCTAAATCTGTAGTTTGGTTTGCTAGGGGGAATTGCCATACAAAGGATGTCTTTTATCTTACAGTTTATGGCAGTTGTCCTGCATTTTATGTTGGCAAAACAGAAAGGTGCTTAAGGAAGAGGATTTATGAGCACCTATATCACATCAACAGGCACAACGATAACAACACTTTGTATAGGTACTCTCTTAACTGACCAAGCTTTAAAAGTTTTCAGTTTGCAATTTTAGAACACATTCTAGGGGACCCAAGAGGATGTGACCTGAAAAATAAGTTAGAAGAAAGGGAAGCCATTTTTCAAGTCAAATTAAATGTACAGACTTTCCCTGGCATTAATGACAAAATCTCCCTCCAGCCATGTTTAAACAAGAGATCTATGCAGCTTTTATAGCTAGATTTTCAGAGTTGTTTGTATAGTATTCTCTTTCAAGTTTATGGTGTGGTCATATGTGTATATAATTTTATATATATGTATATATATATATATATATATATATATATATATATATATATATATAGAAGCACTTTACATAATCGAAATACTGAAATCTCGAATGTCATATGGTCGAGACCATATGATCGACATTTCAGCATATCGAATATGTAAAGTTTTACAAAATAACACTTTACTTACCTTAAAACATTACGTGCACACAGAGGCAAGGCTTCTTGTACGCTCTGTGTGTACGTAATGTTGTTATCTTTTTTGTGGTGTTGACAGGAAGTGGGAAATCTCCCGTTTTGCGCTTCCGCATACAGTGCAATATGAGAGATTTCCCTTTTCCCCACTGTAGCGCGATCTCAGAGTTGGTATATTTAAGTAGGGGGTGGGGGGGCACAGCCCCCCCCATGGGGGGTGCAGGGGGGTGAAGCCCTCCTGCAAAAGCAATGTTTGACTTTTTTTTTTTTGCGTTTCATTTTAGAAGTTCGAGTTTCCAAAACTCGATCTTTTGGTCTCGACCATATGAGGTTCGAGATTTTGGGAATTCGATCTTCTAAAGTGAATCCATATATATATATATATATATATATATATATATATATATATATATATATATATATATATATATATAGATGTTTTTAGATCGTTTAAATCTGTATATGGGTATTTTATTGTGAACAGTTTCAACTGTGTTTTGCCTCTTCAATTCAAAATTCGATCACAGCTAATTAAGAATTTTGTTTAGTACTGCATGAGGAAGACCCTTTTGTTAGAAAATTAATTCTGATGAAGTCCTGGATTTGACAGGACAAAAGCGCTCAATTTTTGTTTTTAATAAATTTGTTTGGTTACACCATGTTTGCAGAGGTAGTGTCTACCTGTACAATACATTTTCCTTGGTTGCAGTTCACTAATTTATCGTACACCACTTCTGGATTATACTACATACGCCATGGGCTACACAGAAGTTCCAGAGAATTCAGTTTGCAATACAGCTCACACTGAATTTTGACCACATATTGTCTCTGACTGTTATTTATTAAGTCTCCTGTAATAACCTTTTGCTGGAATGGAGAAAATATCTGCCAGACCTGGAGAGATACATATGCCCAGCGAAGAAAAATATCTGTTGTCAAGAGTCTGTTTTTGGAAATACAGACAACCTACTACAGAAATATACAGCATAGCTACAAACACCAAGATTTCTATCAATTCAGGGGATTTGCAAATGGATTAGCTGGAAAATCTAAATAAACTCAGTATGTAGCATTCCTATATGATGATGGGGATGAAGCCATACAGCTATTTAACTTTTTGTGGTGAAGATAACGACAGAATAGTAGTCCTTTGAGATAAATTCAGAGAATTTTCCATTTACAAGATTACAAGGTCCTACAGAAACAATAGATATGCTACTGAATTTAAGTATAAGCCAAGGACAGAGAATTAGATGAGTTGTATGCTTTCTGATAAGAGAAAGAATAATTGGTGGCATAAAAAGTGATGAAATAAGAGGTTAATATTTAAGAGAAACAACACTTACTATGAAATGATGTGGGTGTGTGCACAAGTAGCCTTGACCAGTTCTTAATCAAGTTTGCAGAATCTGTGGAAGATAAGGGCATTTTGCAAAATATGCAGAGTCAAAAACAAATGTTTTCAAAAGAATTTGTATGTTAAAGAACATAAATACAACAGTGAACTGTTTGCTGACACTTTAGAAGTGAGAAGACATGATACTGTGGAGTCTGAAATGCATTGGAGTGAGACAGGTATGCAAAACAGATTGTTTGAATTATTGGAAAGAAATACTGTGAATTAATAGAAATGCTGTTAAATTTAAATTAAATGCTGCTACAGACTGCAGTATCGTTTTGGAAGATGCCTTTAAAGTGTTGTGCCTGTTTGACACTGAACAGAAACCTGTGCATTTAATGTTAACTTATTTTGTCTTTTTGTGGCACTATTAAGTGAAAAATTGCTGATATGCTAAAACACAAATAAAAAGTACAGTCTTCTTTTTCAAAAAGTCTCACAAAGTCAGTTCTCCTAACATTTTGGATTATATTGCTTGTGAAAAGCTCAAAATGATGAGAGAAATTGCCACTATGAAAGCAGTCTACAGATGCTCAAAATCAGTGACAGGGACCAAATGTAGAAACCATTTACACTGTTCCACAGATACCGTTCAATAGTTTGCCAAGCTGTAGCAGTAATATCTTGAAATGACACCATCTTCTGAACTAGAGGCTTGAAGATAACAGGCCTTAAGAAAATCCTCAGGCTGCATTGCTATTTCTTTTTCAATAATTTTGCAAAAAAGGGAAGGTCAAAGATAAACCAGTGGATAATAAGTATGTTTGGGTTCAAAGAATTGGACTAAGCAGGACAGGACAAACACCTTCAAATTTACATGAAAAATTCTACTGATCACTCATTTCTGAAAAATCTGTGGAGTTAATGGGAGCAGGATATTATATAACCCCTCTTAAGATTTTTTGTTCCCACTTGTCATCACCCCTACCAGGATCAGTTGGCCCACATATTCCCTTGTGGGTTGACAGTCAGTCATGGAGACCATCATCCAGATAACAATATGTGTTTCTTGCCCTAACTCCCTCCTCCAATGGCTGATGTGCACATTCACTGATACAACAGCCTGTAATACCTTCCTCTGAGTGTGTGCATGTTCCCAAAAATGTTTCTTGAGGACTACAAAGGTTGACAAATGATTATAGTTGGCACTGTTAAGTGCCGATTCAAGCCATATATGCTGCATGCCATAAATCTCATTCTGCAGTAGATACCAGCATTACAGCAGGTCAGGCTGCCTCCATCTCCCACCCATTATGAGTGAGCCAACATGGGTGTTACCCATCCTCCCTCATTGGTTCCTCTAAGACAAAAATTGTTAGCCAGTCCTTGGTTGACCAATTCATAGCCCAAACGTCACTCATCTGTACCATGGAGCTGACCCATTCTATTAGAACGTGGCACCAGCAAAATTCATAACTATAGTTGCTGGATAGAGCCTGATAGCGTCATCACTGCATTTCAGCACTGAAACTGCACTGAGACTGCTACACATGTGCTCTTAGTCCTGTCACAGATATGGTTTAGAAAGTGACTGTGTCATTTCACTACTGATAGGCACTTCATCATCTCTAAGGAAGTGAGTAATCTACCCACAATGTTATCTGTAAGGAAGTAAGCCACCTACCCACAATAATTCAAGAAATAAAAAGCTTTCCCCTTCTGCATGTAGGTGAAACTTTACAATCTTTGTCCAGGTTTTGAAGAGCTGAGCAAACTGCAGGGATTCAGCTCTGTCTTCTTATAGGAGATTTCTTATTACAATTACATAACATTAAGCCACTCATATTTTCCTTAAGATGCGAGCATGTCCATCATTGGTCATATCATTTATCAGTTTGATCAACTCAATTTAAAACCAGAAGGAATGAGGATAAGGGGACAGCAGCAACCAACAACTGGGCCAATGATGTGAAGATGTTAGCAATCCCTATGCTTCACACCTGGGTAACTTTAAAGCTTGTTCACACTATCTAGTCCACACCTCATCTCTCATAGCTATCTTATTCTAAACTTATTACCAGTAAATGAGCCATTAGTACTTTATCCCCCCCTTATAATCCCTCCCCACTTTCTTCCTCCTAACGTCCACGCCCTACTTTCAGTTCCATGTCTTCCCTATTTCTACATATTCCTGATCTCTTAATTTCTCCCGACATTCTTCTGAACTCTACATATCATAGCAGCTCTCTCTCAGCACTTTAACCTACTGCTACAACTCACTGAATATTTCAATATCTAAGTGACACTGAACTACACCTTCCTTTCCCTCTCTCCCAACATGTTGAACTACACTGGAATAAATGCTCTCTTATACCTGATGTTTACATACCTGTGTAGTACTGCATGATGCATAACTCCTAATGTCAAGGCAAAATGTAAAAATTTTATCTATGGCTTTTACATCCAACCGTGCTTTTTTCCCCAGTTTCATCTGTGACCAGTCAATATTAGACTATTTTTGTACGGCAATAGCTATCCACTTCCAAACTAAACTGCACTACGCCAGAATTAGTAGCACCAGAAATAATTAACTTGTGCTAGTTTAGTTCCCCCCTTGAACTGTACTGCCATTTACTTAACTGCAGTTCATCTATTCTCTTGGTACTCTCTCCATATCACTTAGCTACAGTTTGAGTCAGTTGATTGTTTTTGTTTGAATTGCCCATCTTCCAGAATCTGGTTGAGAGATCTGTCAATCACTCCCACAGGACTCCTCCTGCAATTAGTCCCTACCCTCCTCCCCACTAGGAATGCATAGCACAGAAGTTATATAAAGAACTGTATTCACTGTTATCTGATTGTTTTCCAGCCCAAAACCCCTCCTAAGAGCAGCTAACAGGTCTCTGCCTGCTTCGCTCCCAACCCTGCCCCGAAATTCCACCCACCCCCGGTGGTCCTACCTTTATTAGAATAAACCCCTCCCATCATTTTTACCGCCAACCACAACACTACTCCCAACTCTAAATCCACCATCTTCCCACTACTACCCCTCTTCTTCTGATAAAATGAATAAGCATACCATACTTATACTCTTTGCATACCCTCTCCTTGCATACCTTACATCTTAGCAAAACTCCATTATACCCCCACTCAACCACTTCCACTGTACAACTATTCACTCCATCACTCATGACTCACCCTCACTCCGCTCCTCTCCCACCAACTCAAGAACCATCCCTATGCATCCCCCACATATTCTATCAACTAAAATACTAAAACTAAATGCATCCCTACAAGTTAACAAAATAACCCTCTCTCCACATCTGTTACCGACTGCACCCAATCAAAAAGTTTTCCTAAAATGCAAACTCTTCCACAAACTGATAAAACTAATAATCTCATGCATATCAAAACTTGCCCTCAGTGGAGACATCTACCCCAACCATGGCCCCACCATTTCCAACCCCACTTCTAATAATCAGACTAACAACCACATCTCCCAAATCTCAGCCAGTAGAAAACCAACTGACCTCCTTCTGCTAAGCCTAAATATCAGAAGTATAGCCAACAAAGTCTGTAAACTCCATGCCACCATAGACTTATACTCCCCAGATATAATCATCCTGACAGAAACCTGGCTAAAACCTCACATTACCAGTGAGCAAATCCTCCCTAATGGTTACAACATACTAAGACTAGACTGACTAAATAAGAAAGGAGGTGGTATAGCTATAATATTTAAACAGCATCTAAACATCCAGATTCTAAACCCATCAGCTCCCCAAATTGCCAATGAAGAAATAATATATACCAACCTGAAAATAAACCAAAATAAAACCATCAACATAATAGGATGCTACTTCCCACCTGGCCAAAATATCACTCCACTAGAAAACCTCCTAAGCTGGACTACCCACCATCTCCCTCAAGAGACCATAATTTTAGGTGACTTCAATATTGATTGGCAATCCTGTTGCAGCAACCATCCAACCCAGCACCCAACTAGTCCAGTCACCAACCAGAATAAATAAAAACTCCAGCAAGCACACTACCCTGGATTGGATACTAGTCAGCAAGATCCCCCAGTCCTATATAGCAGGCTGCCTATCAGATAGCCTTAGTGATCATTCCCCAACATTCCTACTCAAAAAACACCTATAACAAGTTAAACCGGTCATCTACCATCAAATACATAAAAAACTACATTTTAACCCAATCACATTCATCTCATCCCTCAAAGAATGTAACTGGCACCCTCTAAATTACCTCAGCATAGATGACGCAGTCCAATATTTCAATACTACCTTCCTAAGCATCCTAAATAACCATGCCCCCATACTACTTACCAGAACCAAAGCCCAACCCTCCCCATGGCTACAGAAAAAGTACAGTTTTGTACCTACCATAAATGTAGATGTTCGAAGATCCACATTGCTGCAGTCCTAACACTTGGGTAGTCCGCTGTCCCTCGGTCGGCCCGAATATCAGAGTATAAGGCTGACGTCGGTCAAGGCGCATTTGACTGACATCAGAACGTCAGGGTACAAATGCGCATGACCGACGTCATATCCTCAGTCTTTTCTTGCCCCAGATGTCAGAAGACCCTAAAAAGAAAGGTCAAAACCCATAGACAACAACTAAACAACCAACCAGCCTAACACCAAAAATATGTACAATATATACAATATATACAATATACACAATATACCTCAGATGGATAACCCAACCCACACAACCACCTCAAACTACAGAGGGGAAGGAGGGAGGGTAAATTGGACTGCAGCAATGTGGATCTTCGAACATCTACATTTATGGTAGGTACAAAACTGTACTATGTTCTTCATCTCACATTGCTGCAGTCCTAACACTTGGGTAGAATCCCAAAGCAGAGGTAAGGGAGGATGGCTAAACTATAATGAAGCAGGAGCTGCCAAAATGCCCTGCAACACAGCAGTGGCAAAACCAGCCCTGGATTTAGAGTACAATGGAAGGTGGTAATGCCTAGAGAAGGTATGCACTGAACTCCAAGTGGCTGCCTCCAAAATATCCTTAGTTGCCACCCCCCTCAAAAAAGCTGTTGAAGTGGCAGTAGCCCTAGTGGAATGAGGCCTAATCCCAGCCGGAATCTCTTTGCCATGATGGGAATAACAGAAAGCAATGCAAAATCCAATCCACTTAGAAATAGTTTGTTTTGACACGGGCTTGCCCTGAGAACACAAAGCAAAAGAAACTAATAACTGCTGAGATTGTCTGAACCCCTTAGTTCTGTCCAAATAATATCGCAACTGCCTGTGTACATCTAAAGTGTGCAAAATCTTTTCCCCTTTATTTTGGGGATTTGCATAAAAAGTAGGCAAATGAATAGTTTGGTTTAAAGCCACACTAGAAACCACTTTAGGCATAAAGGAAGGATTAGTACGTAAAGATACCCTATCCTTATGGAAAATTAAGAAAGGCTCAACTGCCATAAGGGCCTGCAATTCAGAAACCCTTCTTGCAGAGGTAATGGCCAACAAAAAGCAGTCTTCCATGACAAATATTTCAACTCAGCAGTAGCTGCAGGCTCAAAAGGTTGTAGAGTGAGTTTCTCCAACACAAAATTGAGATCCCAAGCAGGAGTAGGAGCCCGTCGTGGGGGTCTTATATTCTTTGCCCCTCTAAGAAATTGCTTGAACAAAGGATGAGAAAACAATGGTGGGTCACAGTCGTAGTGAGCTGAAATTGCTGCAGCATGAATCTTAATAGAAGAGAAGGACAAACCTTTGTCTAACAACTCAGTAAGATATTGAAGAGCCACACTTAAATCAGGCTCAGAAACATCCAAATCCTTAGCTGCACTCCAAAACAAAAATCTCTTCCATTTATCTGCATACACTTTCCTTGTACTAGGCCTTCTAGCTTCCAAAATCACATTCAAAACTTGTTGTGGAAGTTGAGACCCTCTATGGTTTAAAACAGAATATGCCAGGCTGTTAGGTGAAGTTTGACATTGAGCAAATGACTGTCCTCCTGGGACAACAGATGTGGAATCAAAGGCAAAGTCCATGGAGGCTTCCGTACTAGACTTCTCAGTAATGGGTACCAGTGCTGTCGAGGCCAATCTGGAGCTATCAAAATCATCCTTGGCTTGTCCTGGCTGACCTTCAGAAGTACCTTTGGGAGGAGAGGCAGAGGTGGAAAGGCATACACATGAAGATTTTTCCAACTGAAAGAAAGAGCATCCACTTTCCAAGCTGTGGGATGAAACCTCTTTGTGCAAAACTTTGGCAGCTGGTGGTTTAGTGGAGAAGCGAACAGATCTATGTCTGGAGTTCCCCAGGACACTGTCAATTTCTGAAATACATGAAGATCCAGTTTCCACTCGTGGGGATCCATGATTTGTCTGCTTAACACATCTGCTAAGGAGTTCTGTGCTCCCGGCAGAAACCTTGCCTGAAGACTTAGTTGTAAACTGAGAGCAGTCTCCCACAAAATCATTGCTTGCCTGCATAGAGGATAAGAATGTGTTCCCCTTGCTTGTTGATGTACCACATGACAGTTGTGTTGTCTGTTAGAATCAACACCTGCCCTGGAAGAAGTAAATCCTTGAAAGCTATTAATGCAAACTGGACTGCTAACATCTCCTTCAAGTTGATATGTAGATGCTGTAGTCTGACAGGCCACTTGTCTTGTATCCACTTTCCGTTTAGATGAGCTCCCCAAGCTTTGTCCGAGGCATCTGTCATTAAAATTTGACTCGCCTCTGGCCGGGTCACAGAGAGTCCCTTGTTTAGGTGACATTCCTGAGCCCACCACAAAAATTCCTTTTGAATGCAAGGTATTATTGGAATGACAGTGTCCAGATCCTTGAGCCAGAATCAGGCAATCGTCCAAATAAGGATAGATTTGTATTCCTTTCAGCCTGAAGAAAGCTATCACTGGAGCCAGAACTTTCGTAAATACTCTGGGCGCAGTAGATAAGCCAAAGGGCAATGCAGAGAACTGATAGTGAGAATTCCCAGTCCGAAAACGCAGATACTTCCTGCAACTTAGCCTGATAGGAACATGAAGGTAAGCCTCCTTGAGATCCAAAGTTACCATCCAGTGATCCTTGCCCAGCAGAGGTAAAAGCTGTTGTAACGTCAACATTTTGAACTTGGGAAAGTCCAGATAAGTGTTGAGGATAGATAAATCCAAAATTGGTCTCCACGTGTTCCCCTTTTTTGGTACAAGGAACAGGCGAGAATAAAATCCTAGGCCTCTTTCTGGCATAGGAACCGGCTGTATGGCCCCAATTTGGAGTAACAGAGAAATTTGCTTGTGAGCCTCTATTCTTTGTTGAGGAGGAATGTCTGGCATGCCTTTGAAAGGAGGCAAGGTATGGAAATAAAACCTGTAACCGTGATATATGATATCCAATACCCATCTGTCTTGGGTAATCAAACTCCAATTTTCTTTGAAAAGTGCCAACCTTCCCCCAAAGGTGCTGCCAGGCGAGAAGGTTCTGGCAGCTGAAAAGGTAGGTCATTGGGTCTGTTTACGAAAGGACTGACCCCTGCCCTCACCCGAAGACTGTGCAGGAGAACTCCCTGTTCTAGGCCTGAAAGAGCCCTGACCTCTGCCCCTGCCACGTCTAGATCTACCCCTAGACTGGGAATCATAAGAAGGATACGTCCACCCCTTAGTAGGCCAATTTCTACTAAACTTAGGAGGCTGAACCTGCAAAAAATCTTTAACAGTCTGCATAGACTTAGCCTTGTCTTCCATTTTCTTTAAAACTGCCTCAACAGGAGAACCAAACAAGACATCAGATTGCAAAGGGGCATCCAAAATCCTAGTTTTAACATGGTCAGATAAATTTTGATCCCTCAGCCAGGCATGCCTGCGAAGAACTGACCCAGTGGCAGCCACCCTAGACGAGGCCTGTACAGCATCAAAACCACATTGCAAAGAATGCTTACCCACCTGTTCAGAAACATGCACTAAATCTTGTAACTCTTTACAATCAATACCTTCCGCCAGAGCATCAACCTTAGATTTCAACTGTGAAAGGAGATAATTTTGATATTTCAACATGTGAAACTGGCAATTCAAAGCTCTCATGGCAAGAGTGGAAGAAGTATAAACTTTCTTTCCCCATCTATCCAAGGCCCTGGCCTCTTTATCTGCAGGAACCGGATTCTTGACAACAGAAGCCTTAACACCCTTAGGCCCCTGGCTAACAGTTTCTGGGTCTGCCCTAGGACTCTTAAAAGATACTTATGAGCTTCAGGCACCCTGTAATACCTATCTGGTTTAACAGGAGCAGGAGGCAAAGAATCAGGATTAAGAGAAGCCTCTGCAAACACATCTTCCACCACATTCAGAACAGGAGGTATAGCCAAAGGCCTATGCTGGGGTAAAAACAAAAATTCCCTAAGCCTTTTCCTGGAATCAGAGAAGTCCTGACCTTCCCATTTAAAATGCTCTCTCATGGAGTGAAGGGTCTCTGAAAAAGAAAAATCCCCAGGAGGAGAAGCAGAAGGAGTAGAATCATCCACATCAGAATCAGAATAATGAGAATACTCCTGCAAGTCTTCAGCCGAAGACTCGGACACATCCGAAGCCTGCTCATAATCCCCCAACACTGGTTCCATCCTAGGCCTCTTATCAGGAGGGGGCATAGAGCCTCTAATTAAAGTAATTAAATCTTCTGCCATTTTAAGCATGTGCTTCTTGGGCACAGAACCTGAAGAACTAGGAGTGACACCCACAGAAGCTAAACTAGACCTGCCTCTAGGAGAAGCCTTGGAAGCAGAAAGAGAGGGCCTAGACCCCTTAGGAAGGGAGGGGAGTATAGTTATCTGAGAAGCCCCTACAGCCTGACCTGCCTCCTGGGAGGCTACATCCTGTAAAATCAAAGTTTCTCCCTGGGACTCCAGAGAGGCCTCCGTCGGAACCACCGGTTCCACTGACGCCTCTAAAGAACCGGCGTCCGGTTCGGACGACTCCTCTAACCTAGGTTTAACTGCCTTGTCCTTGCGCTTCTTTGAGGAAGCCGGCGTCGGAGCATCCGACGGCATATTGTAATTGCACCGCTTCCCAAAGACCAACCTGGCACAATCTAACCTTCGCTTTATAGTGCGTTTATTGAACCTAGCACAAAAGCGACACCCAACAACGTCGTGCTCAGGTCCCAAACAAGGTATACACAAATTATGGTAATCCCTATGCGGTATCTGTTTCCCACAAGAAATACAGTTATTCACTTTTTCTGACATCCGGTAAACCACTGAGGCAAGAAAACCAAAATATTCCCCAACGGGGTACTTAACCAACTCTGACTTCGGTCTGAAACTCCGAATTCGAAAAATTTCAGAACGCCGAACGGCACTTGCAACACTGCTTCTGCATCGGACCATGCGGCAAAAAAGACTGAGGATATGACGTCGGTCATGCGCATTTGTACCCTGACGTTCTGATGTCAGTCAAATGCGCCTTGACCGACGTCAGCCTTATACTCTGATATTCGGGCCGACCGAGGGACAGCGGACTACCCAAGTGTTAGGACTGCAGCAATGTGAGATGAAGAACATCCACTAGGTCAGAAATGAAAAACCGAGATAAAGCCTGGGAACACTGGCGCAAAACCAAAACCCACTCAGCTAGACAGAAATTCCTAGAACAACACAATAGAGTCAAAAAGCTAATAAAGGAGGACAAAATCCAATACTACCAGTCTGCCATCAACTCCTCCCGACACAACCCCAAACAATTCTGGACCTCCATAAACTCCATCCTCCACCCAGGTAAAATCAATACCCCTACACCTAACATTCCTCACTCCTCAGAAAATATTGCTACCTCATTCAACACACACTTCACACAAACCATACTATCACTAGGTAGACAACACAACCCCCCTCCCCTACACCCCACACCTTCACCCAGTAATCCCCCCAGACAACATGACCCTCCTCCCCTACACCCCACACCTTCACCCAGTAATCCCCCCAGACAACACAACCCCCTCCCTACACCCCACACCTTCACTCAGTAATCTCCCCATACTCTTCTCATTTTCTCCCATTCTAGACAACACAACCCCCTCCCGTACACCCCACACCTTCACCCAGTAATCCCCCCACACTCTTCTCATTTTCTCCCATTCCTACCACCAACATAAGAAAACTCTTAACTAACTTAAACCCACAAAATTAGCAGTAGACAGCCTCCGAAGTGAATTCCTACAAATTGCAGCTGATGCTCTGGCCTGCCCAGTATCCATCTTGATTAACCGATCTCTGTCAGAATGCTACGTCCCTACACTATGGAAAATATCACACATCATTCCTCTTCACAAAGGCGGCTCCTCCACAGAACTAAGCAACTACCGCCCCATAGCGATTCTATCTCCACTCTCCAAAATATTAGAGAGATGCATTCACTCACAAATCTCAGACTACCTCCTTACTAACAACCTTCTTTCTAATACTCAGCATGGTTTCCGACCAAACCATAGCACCACCACTGCCTTACTCTCTTTTACTAACACTATCCTTCACCATAAAAACAATGGCCATCTCTCCTCTGCTACTTTCCTAGACCTATCTAAAGCATTTGACATGGTCCCACACAAACAACTCCTCTCTGTACTCAATAACCTATCCTTTTCTCAATCAGTCACCAACTGGTTTCAAAGTTACCTGTCTGACCGCCAGCAATCTGTTGTATGGCAAAATGACAAATCTCCCCAACTACCTGTCTCTATTGGTGTACCCCAAGGATACATCCTTGGACCCCTACTCTATTTTCACCAATAATCTAGCTTCTGCCACCAAACATGGCACACTCATACAATATGCAGATGACTCAACCATCATCTGCTCCACCCAGTCCCTACCCGAACTGCAAAAGGTCACACAGCATGCCTTTTCCTCTGTTGAAACTTGGCTATCTGATGCCCAGTTAATATTCAACCCAAACAAAACTAAACTCCTCATCTTCGAACCCACCAAACATACTCATAACAACTCTCACTTTATCATCACAGCAAAAGACAACACCACTATCCACCCAACAGATCACACCAAATTGCTAGGAGTTGAAATAGACAACAATCTCACATTTGACATTCAGATATCCATGACCATAAACAAAGTCCACCAAAAACTAGAAGCCTTATACAAAAATAAGCAACTCCTCACCAAAGCAGCTATGATTTCAGTTGCAAATTTGCACCTTATCTCCACCCTACTTTATGCCTCTCCAATATATACCAATCTAAGGCAACGTGATCTAAATAAACTCAAGACCTGCTACAACAAAATCACCAAATTCGCCACCAGGGCATCCTACCACAGTCACCACTGTCTCTCACTTACTGAACTAGGCTGGCTAGAACTCCCTCACCTCCTTCAATGGTATCAACTCACACTCGCCCACAAACTGGTTAACCATCCTCTAAAGGTCCCATCCCTCCAGTATCTACTCCAACCTTATCTCACCACCAGACCACTATGATCCAGCAACAAAAATCAATTACAGGTTACTAGAGCCAATAACACTGCTGGAGTAGCACTATTCTCTAGTGCTGTAGCCAAATTATGGAACACCTTCCCCCCACAATAACCTCTCTACCATCATGCACCCACTTCAAAGCTTTACTTAAAGCGCACCTAAAAACATGCTGGCTATGCCCTTGTAACTCTCCCCTCTAACTTCTCCCACTCCATCTACCCTCTACCTCTATTCCACCCCACAAACTACCTTTGATTACAGCAAACACTGATACTTCCATGCCTATCTACTTATTATATGGCAGTAACTACAATTGTTAATATCTGCCATGACTTCGTGGATAGAACAGATGCTAGTTATCTACTGAATGTACCATGTTCTTCATCTGTAACTATGTTTGTAATATTTTAATTGCTAGGATTCTTAATCTGTAACTATGTCTGTAATATTTTAATTTGTGGAGCTTTTCTCCCCAGGCCTCCGCTGAAAATGGACCTGCATCCAGTCGGACATTCCCGGTCAACAAATGTAAACAAATAAATACATAATCTAGATCCATGTGCTAGAAATGTACTTGTATGTATTTTCTTGCCCTACATAGCATGGGGCTTACAAACGATTGCATTTGATATACGGACATTTTTTTTTTCCTGTAATGTATGTTCATGCAGCAATGCATATGCTTATAGTTCTATTTATAGTTTAATTTTTCTGCCTACCAACTTTTCTAAATTGTTTTTGTCTCTATGTTTGGAGGTTTTCTCCTTGGGTTTCTGCTGATAAAGGGCTTCTGCCCAGTTAGACTAATCTGGTCAATAAAAGTAATAACTAACATACATAATACATGCATACATACATACATAAATAAATAAAGTAGTCTAAATGAAAAATTTATGTCCCTGATGAGTACATGGGTAGTTGTAAGTAGATTCCAGTTTCTGTGCTCTATTCTTAGAATTTTAATTGTTTTTATAAGAAACTGATGTTCATCATTTTGATCATTGCTGCAGCAGTGTTCAACATTTTGATCACTGTTGCACGAGTCTTAGTTATATGGGTTATATCCTGCTAAGGATAGCTGGCAGCTTCCAAAGTGTCAGGGTACCTTTCCTGAGCTCAAACTGTTAGGCAGCTTGAGCTGAGCTGAGCAGAAGACAAGTTTTGGCACAAAGCTCTCCAGAACTTTATGTGACCAATGAGTAGGCTGCTCTGAGGCTTTTGGGGGCTGAAGGTTGGCTTGCGCCGTTCCTTTTCTGGGCAGATATGTTCCATTTGGGGAAAAAAGCCTTCCATTTTCTTATTTGGGTTGCTGTTTTATCACTTTTCTCTTCAGGAAAGTTATTTTAAAGCTAGGAGTGCTGTTGTTTAACAAACTGTCATGAGAGTGTAATGTACTTTTAAAGAGTGCTCTTTTTTTCCTGACAGTTTAAAAGTGATGTAAAGTAACCGAAAACATTTTTGTGGAGAAATTGTGTTTATTTTACTTTTGTGGGGCTGGCTTACTGTTTTAGAGTGAGTTTTACTGTGTTGTTCTGTCAAAATGCAACTTTTGTAGAATAGTAGTGTTTACTAGCATTTGTTGCTTCCTTTCATGGGAAAAAGGCAACATTTTTGGCTTGGCCATTGAAAAGACTACTGGTCCCATGATCGGTCCTTTTTCCTGCCACAAAAAAGAAAAAACTTACAAACAGCCTTTTCCACTTCAGCAGGCTTGCAATTTGCCTCAGCTGCAGGTGGTTAACTCTACTGTGGCCAATTGCTGTACTTCAGATGACTCATCTTTTACCCAAGGTACCTCTGGCATAACACCTGCAGCCACTATGGACCAGGGATTAGCTATATCCTCTGCAGCAGTTCCTCCCCTCATTAAGCAAGGGATTGACACTGTTGTTGGCCCTTGCAGAGGGAATAGGGAAGGTTTCCTTGTTACAACAGAATGCTGTACCTATCCCTGGGGAAGCTGATGCTGCCATTGTTTACACAGCTGGCCTCATTTTCCAAGTAAAAAAGAAACAGAAACTCAACCATATATCTACTCATCCTCAAATTTCTTTGGATAGGAGTAGTTTACTGAGTCTGGCTCAGGGTTTAATTCAGGCTATCGATCCTTGTTGTAAAGTAGTTTCTGGTAAAAGATAGAGAGATACCTCTGTTTCTGAAGAGATTCAAGATTCTGAATCTGAAAAAGAAGATGCAGGGATGAATTTAAGGTTTTTCCTCTTTCTTGTTCAGCCTCAGAGGAGAGCTCAGTTTCTGAATCTCCCTGTTGAGGTTTCTCTTTCGCTGAGACTATTCATAGAAAGTACCAGTATTTTCTGCAGGAGAAAACTGAGATTTCTCAGTCCCTCAGAAAATACTATGAGTTGTTACAGAAGGATTTTTCATATCCAACACATATTCCTCCTGTTCTTTCTACTTTAGAAAAAGTGTATATTACTGCTTGCAATTTTCCTGATAGCCAGTCAGCTGTCCCTAAAAAGGCCGTTAGAATGTATAAAGTTCCTCAGTATTTTAAATTTTTATACACTATTCTTAAACCTGACCCAGCAACTACAGCTAGTAGTCCCCCTGCTGGTGAACATCTAGTCAATTCCAATCTTACTCTTTCTGAAAAGGTTGGGAAATTATTGCTTGGTATGGGAGAAAAGCGTATACTTCTGCAACTTTGATTTTCGGAATTTTGAATTGTCAGGCTTAAATGTTAAAGTTTGTTCTGACTAACTGAGAAAGTATGAGGAATGTTTTACCTGCAGTGTGAGGAAAAACTGGCATTAAATAACAGTTTCTTCTACTGCACAGGTCACTACTCATTGTTTACAGTTTATGAACGACTCTGTTGATACTTCTTCCAGGGCTATTTGCATGGCTGCATTCTCAGACCTTCCCAGATCATGCTTAAAAAAAGAGATTTTAAATTCACCATTGGCTAGAGATTTACTGTTTGTCCCCTCTGCTGCAGAGGTGATCAAAAATTGTGATGAAAGTGGCAAGCGGATCATCCAGTTTTGGCAGAAAACAGAATCAACAGTCTCAAGAAAATACAGGTAGAGAGATTTAAGAAGACATGGAATGGGGTTCCAAAAAGTCTCAAACCTCCCAAAACCAAGGACAGACCAACAAGTCTGAATGACATTTCAAGAGACCTTTGACCCCCTCAGACCTTGGCACTCTTTTCCCCAGAAAGTCTGGACCTCCATTTTTCTATTTAGCAACATACAGTTTCAGCAAATGGGTTCTGAAAATCATTCATCAAGATTACAGATGGCAATGGGAGGAAATTCCTCCTTTCCAGGGGATCATTCCTCACCCTTCAGATCAGACTCTTGTTTTCACTGGTTCTTCATCACATACCGTTCCAAGGAGTGACAGAACCACTTCCTCCTTCCCAAGTTGGAAGGGTTTTTATTCTAGGATGTTCCTAGTGCCAAAGAAAGAAAGCAAGAAAATGATTGCAAACTAATTCTGGATCTTTCTTTTTTAAACCTGTCTGTGATAGTGCCCTAATTCAAAATGGTGTCACTTCAAACCTATTACCTCTTCTTCCTCTTTCAAGTTTCCTGGTAACAATAAACTTAAAAAAGATACTTATCATCACATTCCTATTCATCCAGACTTTCGACTTTTCTTAATTTTTTTTTTGTCTGGATCATATTATCAGTTTTCTGCCTTACACTTTGGACTATCCACTGCAATAAGAGTATTTGCAAAGTGTCTGGCTCCAGTTATAGCTCATTGCAGGCAAAAGGGTGTCTGTATTTTTCAATATTTAGACAACTTGTTTGTCTTTGTAGAGTCTTTTTCAAAGTGTCAGGGATATTTCTCTTTGGTGAGAGATCTCTTACACAAGCTGGGATTCAAAGAGGACATTCAAAAGTCTTTCTTGACTCCTTCACACAGGATCGTGCTCCTGGGATGTCAACTAGATACCTCGGTTCAAAGAGCTTTTCTTCCAGAGGAAAAAATAGATCTATATCTAAAACTATTTCTAAGGGGTTTCCACTCCGACTTTGGTCACTGAGATGGAATACCTCAGGATTTTAGGTCTCATGTCATCTATGATTCTTATGATACCCCTGCCAAGACACCACATGAGAACGATAAAGTGGTATCCGAAATCTCTTTGGTCCCAGTACCAACACACTATATTTTCAAATCTCAGTGATGAGGTTTGTCAGAAGAGAAATCATTTGGTGGAGGCAACAATTATTCTTAAATCCAGGTCTCACTGCTCCAAAGCAGTCAGTCACCACAGATGCCTCAGACTTTGCTTTGGAAACAGTTTCAGGAGGGATAAAAGTGCAGGGAGGGGGGGGGACACTGACGACAGATGCAAGCACATAAACATCAAAGTGATGCTTGCCCTGATCAAGGCAATCAGCTCTCTGAACCATATTTGGTCCCCAGGACATCTTTAAGTGGTTACAGTCAATACCATAATCAGCTGGTACATCAACATAGGTCTTACCCCTTTTTCAGATTTGCCATGTTAGCTTGGAATATAGCTTCACAGCACAGTCTCAATCTATAAGTATCATACATTCCGTCAGAGCAAATCTTTGTAGCAGACAAACTGAGCAAGACTATGGCAGACCTTCTTGAAGGGAAACTAGATTGGGGGGTCTTCCAAGATTTGATCCATCTGTGGGGAGGTCCACAAGTAAATCTCTTTGCCTCCTTTCTGAGCAATCAACTGGAAAAATTCTGTTCCAGGGCTCCTTGAAAGAAGACCTGAAAGACAGATGCTTTTTCTTTTCCTTGGGCAAGCATGTTTCTGTATGCCTTTCCACTCTTTCAACTAATATCTGGGGTACTTTGGAAGATTCAAAAGAAATCCACCAAGATCATTGTGGTGACTCCCTTATGGCCCAGGTAAACATTGTTTTCCCTTCTTTTAGAAATGGCCAGAGGTAACTATTGCAAGCTTCCTCACAGACTAGATCTACTCACAGAAGAACAGGGGTGTTTGCTACACCTCGACTTAAATCAATTTCAAATGATTGCCTGGATGATAAGGTCTTAATTCTTTTAAGCACCTGTTTATTGAGAATGTATAGCAAGTACTAATGGAGGCATGAAAGCCCGTTCCTAGAAAATCACATACTAGAAGATAGAAAAGGTTTTCTAGTTGGTGCCAACAACATAACCAGCAAGCATTCAGGGCTAGTTGTCTGGTTTTACAATGTTTGTGTGAGTTACTATTCTATGGCCTTTCTTGTTCGTCTGTCAAGGATCATTTATCAGACATTTCAGTATGCCTGCCCATAGATCCTCCTCTTTTAATGCAGTCTCATGTCAAAATGTTTTTGAAAAGGGTTTTGCATAAGAGGCATGGAGACATATGGTCCCCCCCGTGGGATCTTAATTTTGTGTTAAACAAGCTAACACTTGCTCCATTTGGACAAGATAACCTGGCTGAAGTGAGTTTCTTAATATGGGAAACAGTTTTTTCTGATTACTCTGACCTCTGCAAGAAGGGCATCTGAGTTGTAAGCTCTTATGGTAAGCTAACAATATCACATTTTCCATATAGACATGGTTTCTTTGGGAAGTAAGCCTTCTTTTATGCCTAAAGTGGTATCTGAGTTTACTTTAAACCAAACTATTCATCTCCTAGCTTTCTTTCTTGAACCTAAAAATGAGGAAAAAAGGATATTCCATACCTTAAATGGCCACAGACAACTCAGGTACTATCCTGACAGAACTAAATCTTTCAGGTCTTCAGATCAATTGTTCTTTTCTTGTGAAAGTAAGAAGAAGGGACATTCAATGTCAAAACAGATTATTTCCAAATGGTTGTCTAATGCTATTACCTTTGGCTATACGCACCATAACAAAACCATTCTAGGCAAGGTTTAGGCTGACAAGGCCCACTCAACTAGGACTTTGGCTTCATCTATGGTTTTTTGGAAAGTTTTGGATTCTAGTATTCTAGAAGCTGCTACTTAGTTCTCTGTCCATACTTTTACAAAGCACTATAAGCTTGATTCCCTCTCTAGGTCTAGATCAGGCCTTGCTAGGGCCATTCTCCAGGTGTTCCTGAACTGTTCTTCTTCCACCTCCCAAATGTAGTATGCTAAGTTAACCTACCCATATCGCTAAGGCCACTGCAGCAGTGCTCAATTTGTTTGTACTTTCAGGGCTCAGCCTTCCTCCCTCTGTTGGCAGGCAAGCTCTGAAGGGTTTTGTGCCCAAACTTGTCTTTTAGCAGCTCAGCTCGAGCTGCCCGATAATTTGATGTATGAAAGGTGCCCTGAAGCTTTGGAAACTGGCTGAGTGTTATATCCTTTGCAAGATATAACCCATATAGCTAAGGGTATCACAGCAGCGATCATTCAAACATCTACTGTTATGGTAAATTTACTTACACAACTGTACTTTCTGCTTTTATCAGTATTTTCACTAACTGTTGCTAGTCATACTGCTGCCATTTTGCATACTTAAAGTAAGCATCTCTCTTTCAAACCTACTATAGCCTCAGGTGTGTTATTCAGTATACAGAAAAAATGTTTAAACTACTTCCATTACCAACTACATTAGTATTTCTTTACACAATTATATCTTTAGGGCTACTATTGGGCAATCTTTCAGTGCACAGATCACTAGTGAAGAAACTTAGCTCCGTGCATGACAGTATCTACCTAGAAAGGTCAAGAAAAAATCAGATTTCCTGTCAGTGCAAAGTAAATGGCATCAATCTGTAGACTGAAATTCTCAAAGGTCAGCTATTTAGAAACACCAAAATTACTTCTAAAATGTTCCCTGCAGGTAAATAGCCCATTACCAAGTGGCCAGCCCTTTAAGAAAACTCTGCACCAGCAATGTACTCAAATGACCTGTTCTGACCAGGAGAGACAGATTTCAGATTCAGATGAACTGACCGCAGTGTCTTTTAAAGGGCTGTAAGCTAATATTAGAACTAAACACTCAGACATACATGCTTTAGACACTAGTCAGACTTTTTAGTGTGTGTGTGTGTGTGTGTGTGTGTGTGTGTGTGTGTTTCACTTGAAACCCAGTTTAGGGCAACAATAATGTGATTCATGGGGGATTAAATAACAAAGAATAAACTGAATAACTATATTTCTCAGACTTACTAAAGCAAAGCAACTGTAGCAAACATGATTTACATAGCTGTGCTGATATCCTTTACTGTTTTTATGTAACAATCCTTAGTTACATGTCATAACCAAGTAGGCAGAAACTTATTAATACCTTTTACACACTAGCACTATAAAATGTTTAATGTAGTAGTCTGTAACCATTCTTTTCAAAGAAATATGGTTCAAGAATGTATAACTTTAATTTAGGTTTATTAATCCACAAGGCATTAACAACTTCCACCCAAATTTTACCATAGTGCAAAGCTCCTGGTTACAGGAAGACATCAGTGGAAGGTTAGCCAAAATTGAAATTAAAATATCTTTTTTAATTGTAAGTCGTTTTTCATTAGGAAAACATGCATGATTTAGAAATGTATGCACATTTGCTATAAACAATAACCTTAGTATTTGTCACTAATCAACAAAGTTTATTTAAGACTTTGCATTTAAAGTTTTATGCTCAAACCTACCGTGCTGTAATGGTACATAAAAATTATTCACCTCTCAAGAATATTATCAATGTATGTTATAAGACCTTTGTTGTTTGTCTTTCATATTTTTTATAACTGTCAGAGAGCAGTGTAAGCAGTGTTTTATGTAATAATGCATATAAAACGCTGGGGTTAATTCAGATATAAATCCAGAGGTCACTGCATATAGGTCATCTGTACAGTATAAGACATATGAGATCAGTTTAAGGGATTTATGATGTCATCTGTGAATAAATCCTAATCCAGGCATAGTCCCCTGCAATATGCTACATAGTAATATGTTTATATCACAGTGTGCTGTGTATATATTTCCTTTAACTAAAACTCATAAACATGTAAACAAATAAATGATGGAATTTATGGGTTAATACCATACAGATTCTACCATTATTCTCAATGTGTTTTAGCTCTACAAGAAGATTCTGGCTTAAGAGATTTGTTGAGATCAGTATCTGAAGCCTTAGACCCTATTAAAGTGAGAGAACGAGGAAGGCACAGCCCGTTTACCTCCTTGCCTCAAAATGGTGAGTATAGAGTTTTGTGTGTGTGTGTGTTTGTGTGTGTGTGTGTGTGTGTGTGTGTGTGTGTGTGTGTGTGTGTGTGTGTGTGTGTGTGTGTGTAATTGTAATCAAAATATACTATAATTATCTGTAGATGTTTCCATTACATTTAATGTCATGTGTCATCCTTTTAGAAGATTTGGAATATCTTAGGAAAATAGCAGTACAGTTGTGTATGCACTGAGCGAAATGGGTATGTTATCACAACCTTTATTTTTTATGATAAATTATATGAAGGCCTTGTTCATACAAGCAAAATACCAGCACCCAATCATTGTATACTGCTTGTGATTCTAAGAAAATCACTTAACCTTCATAGTGACAGAGGGTCACTCATACAAACAGGGACATGGCTCATAGCTTGATACTGACGAATGCATAAATAAAGATTGCAAAATGGAAGCCTTATAAGCAAGAGACACAAGCTAAATGCTCCTACAAAACAATCCTTTATGATAGCATAGCTGTGTTTAAACAGATAGAAACTGAGTTTTAATGCACACTAGTTGTGCACTGAATATGTATTATTTTATAAGGGCTGGGAAAGAGAGTAAAGCCAGAATTTGTTTTTCTGGTTTGTTTCTGTGACTGAAAGAGCTAAGTTGGTTTATCTGACTAAAAAGTTTTGGCTCATGTTTGATAGTTGTGTTATACAATACTGGAATGAGGGTTTAATGACTGATTGATAAGCAAAGCAGCAAACATTCTGTTATGAAACAAAGAAGGAAACATTCTGTTATGAGATAAGAAACCAGTCAGCCACTTGCAAATATTTAAAAAATGCACATTTTCATAAATATAATTTTCTAAGACATTTTTTCCTTGTTGTATGCTTTATTGCATGACAATGGAAAAGACCAGTAAGCGAGTATTAATACTTTAAACTGAGTTTCAGTAGAAGTTACGATGAACTGTATTTTTTTATCTAAAATGAGTTGGACCACGTGCATTTTCCAGTCAATAAATAATCTGGTGTAAGCAACACTATCCTTACTGTATCAGCTTTCCAACATGAACTGATATTAAATCCACATGTAAAGCTTAGAGCATATACTTCTCAGAAATGCCATACTCCTAAGCATGTCAAATATGGTTTACTATCAACATCAAGAATTGCAATTCTTCATTTATTCAGGTAAATGAAAATAAATTTCGAAAATAAAAAAGTTATTTGTTCAAAATATTGACAGCGTTTATCTGACAATTCACAATTCAATATTATCGATATTTTCTAGGTTACCTTGAATTCCAGTGATGTTTGCATTTATGTTTTGCAGGGGGGCAAGCCCCCTGCACCACCCATGTGAGCGGCTGTGTCCCCCACACCCTCTGCATATTATATATACAAATTTCAAGATCACACTACAGTGAGGTAAAGGGTAAATTTCCGGATCACCATGTAGTGCGATCTCCAATCAGAAAGTTAACCTCATATGAGCGAATGAACACTAGCATTCGCTAAAATGAATTTGAACATTTTCAGATCGGCATTACAGAAACTAGGAAACAAGCATTTGACAATCCCAGTTCCACATTATGATAGTAAACTGTCAAATATATATTACTGTTCAGAATTAGTATAGACTTATAATATAAACTATAATGGGACACTGCTTCGAAAAAAACATTTTCATTACTTATAGCAGCAAAAGTTTCCAATGCCAAGTTCTTGCATTCATGTCTGCTTTTAAATTAATTTCTGTGTTACAGTACACCATTTGGTGGTTATCACAAACTCATCTTGACTTTCCCAGGCACACTGTGTCTCATTTGACCACGCAATAGAAGGGCCTGTCTTCTATAAACTTACTTTAACCATATAGACACATAGTAAAAATATAGCTGAGAATATTAATGAAAGTGTGCAGAAACCATGTTGAACTTATTGCAAACCTAATGCAGCCTCCTGTAAATAATATTATATTGAATAATACCATCAGCAGATAAGTACTTTGATGTCTGCTCTTCTTCTCCTGCAAAACTACTCCAAATTATTTTTTTCAGATATGCTTTACCACAGAAACTTACCCATTTAGTTTATTCACAAATATTTGTGCTCTCTGTGGTAAAATACTGCAGTTTTCGATACTATTAGGGGTGATGACAGTGCTAGATGTAAATTTATGGTCATTAGTTGCATAGCCTTGATAAAATAAAAACATCACGAGTTAAGGACACATAAACAACTGCCAAATGACTTCTACTAACAAGATTTAGTACTTGGATCAAATGAGTTAAAGGCTCTACATTTGACAAGGAAATGTGCATTGTATCATGTAGTACAATCTGTCACTGACATCTTTATTGTAAACTGAAATTGGCTTTAAGACTGACTCGGGATATTAGTTAATTATTGTGATGTCAGCATGCCTTACCATTATATACAGCCTTGTCTCCACAGCTAAATAGCAACCAGCATGGTTTCCATAGCCAGTCCCAGCTATGCATACAGTTACTAGTACAGATTACAAAAAATATATGCTCATAGCTTATTTCAGAATTGCATTCTTTGGCTCTTCATTTTCTAAAGACAGACATAACAAAGAAGTTAGTATATTCAGAAGATTTCTGATACCCCTACATGTAGAAGGAGTTGAAACAACGAAAGAGAAGGAAAAAATGGTACCAACTGGTTCATGCATCTGCTTCCCAAGGGGCTTTGTAAGCCACGTACAGCTGTGCCAGCAGTAAACAACAGAGGAAAACAAAACTGCATAGAAGCTGGACATCCAGAGCTTTGTGGAGGGGAAAGTAAACAAGGAAAGGGGTGTAGACTAAGAAGGGAATACATATAAAACAGGGTCAGAGTCACCAGGCCATATGGAACTAATTTCCACTTGTACGTTTCACATTGAGATTATCACAGCTCTATACACGTACATCCATATGCAATACCTGAATAAATGTATTAGGGACACAGTAAGATCATAATATGTTTATTTTGTTGCAGAGCCTTATATGGAAAACACTAGTTATACTTCTTTACTCTAACTCATGGCCTGGAGAAAGTCTGCTTTAAGATCGTTAAAGGTATCTCAGTGTCTTTTAATGAGAATGGTGCTTCTAGTAAAGTTATTTTTTTCCACAGCAATTTGTGGTTTCTTTTTCAGTTACTGTTGCTTTAGAATGGGATGTCAAGTTCTGTCTTTGGGATTGAACTATTTAATATTTTGCAGAAGATGCAAATGATACTGCTGACTTTGACATGCTAAAAGGTCAAGAGTCCATCATTCCTTTAAACAGTCACTATTTCTAATTTTTTCCTCTTGCTTAGACAGCAAGTAAGTAGTTCATCCTAACATTTTGTCCAATTCTGTGTGAGGGAAATTTCAATATGAATTTGACCAGTTTTACTTTGAATATCTCTAGTTGGAGGCACCAGTTGCGGTATAAAAGCAATTTTGCAGAATCACTTGGGGCCAATGTCAAATTTTCTTCAAATTCTTCTAAATTCCCCACATGGGTATTTGGAAAAAAAAAACGAGTTGTATTTGAATGTTTATTAACATAAAGTGACTGAAAGAGATCTTAGGTATTCTTCTAGAAATATATCTATCCACCACGACATATTTTTCCCAAGGGTTTCCTTATCTGATAAAAACCTGTTCTGCACTACAGAAAGCTCATATCACACTTACATGATCACAAGGTCTCATGAATTACAGCTAAGGTGCACACATGTTATACATGTACTTGCCCTGTACAATTATTAAGTATGACACAAAATACATGTATATTTTTTTGAGTAGTAAGCCACCCTACTGCCCTTAGCATTATACCCCCCAAACTTTATTATTTTCACCCAGAGGTCACTGTACCTCAGTAAATGAAGGAGCACTAACAAGTAATGTAATACCCATTTCATTTTCACCAGCGAGTATGGACTTTGGACCACCAAGATTCTAGGAAATTATTATACAAATCTCACTGTACACAGAAGTGAAAAATGAAACTCCAAACAAATACCAATGTATGGCAGCATGCCTGAGCCAAGCATCAGAGACTGAATAAGTGAAAGTAAGTCTTAGGTTAATACTAGCAATAATATTCCCTGATGTCAAGTGAAATGTCAGATCCTACCAGAGAAAACCTTAACAGATAGTTACAAGACAAAATACAGAGTTTGGAAGACACTAAGTATTGTTTCTACTGGTAATTATGCAGAGATGAATAATTTTTCATATTTCTGTACATATTTCCAAATAAGCACCCAGAAAGGAAATTGCCTGTGTTCACCTCAAACCTAAAGTCTGGCTGAACCAAAATGCTACTTATATCACTTACCTAGCATGCACAGTTCTCTAGGCATGTAGGGTTGCTTGAGAAAGCAACATGAAACTGCAGGTGCTCTAATTTCTTTGTCTCACTACTCAGTAGTCAAGGCTTCATTTATTTCTTCATCTGACTGCATGTTGCTTGTATGGGCTTTATAGGTTTTTTTGGGTGAAAAAATATCATATATATATATATATATATATATATATATATATATATATATATTCATAAATAAATATATATATATATATATATATATATATATTAATAAATTAAATATAAATATATATATATATATATATATATATATATATATATATATATATACCTTTCAAAAAATGTCCAGCACCTGAAGAAATAACCAATATAACAGCCGTTTTGGAAAAAGG
>NC_056749.1:466896275-466926275 GCF_019279795.1 Protopterus annectens
TCTGTATAAAACATAATTGTAGACATTTCTATATTTTTTTTAGTCATTGATGTGCCTGTTTTTCTATGGCATTTTTATCCAGAAGGAATAAGAATTAAGCTGTCAGTCTTGATAAATCTTTGTCACCATGGGGAATGTAACAAGCAGAGGGCACGATTCCAAAAGTATTGCACTCAGTGTAAGTGACTTGTCAGTATAAGCTTGTCTTGATTCCAAAAGACTTGTTCTTAACGTGACTTAAGCCAGTGCAAGTCTGCCTTGATTCCAAAAGTCTTGCTCTCAGTTTAAGTGACTTAAGCAGGTGTAAGCCTACCTTGATTCCAAAAGACTTGTTTTTTGGTGTAAGGCCTATCTATAAAGCATGCTTACACTGGAGGTTCTGATTCCAATAGACTTGATTTCAGTTTAAGTGGCTTACTCCAATGTAACAAACTGGAGTAAGTCACTTACACTGAGAACAGGTCTTTTGATATCAGAATAGGCTTACATGGGAGCAAGTCACTTAAGAGATTTATATGGGGAGTGCACAGTCCTAGCTTTTCCTGGTTACAATTAATGCAGATAGCCGAAAACATATTAATGTTACTCATCTCCAGAACATGTGACTCTAGCTCAAATGAACATTTGCTGGTCATATTCAGCTTAACTAGGTAAGCATATGGTCTTGTGAGAAATAGCCTTTGATATGGTTATATGGATTAAAAATTGAATCATAAGTATGTGTCAGCTGGTGAGAGTTTTGGCTATTGTCTTGGTGTCTATAATAATAACTGAAATGTGTCTGTGGTTTGAGCAAGTATTATCCTGCTTACATAATACAGAAGAATCACGATCAAAGCATCTTTGTATTCCATTGTGCAGGTAAATGTATCAGTGACATATACTGATGCCTGTGGTGTGCTCTTCCTAATGTTATGACATATAATGCAATATCCACACAAATCAGACAAGAGGTATAAACATTATTTGAGTTCAAATAGTGGTGATCAGATGAAATTCACAGAGAGAGAGTTCCAGAGATATGATGTTTGGAACAGTGCATCTCAAGAGTGACAACAAGAACCTTTTGTTTTAAACTAGTGCCAGCAGATACAGTTGTACAGAGCTCTCTGATGCCAGTGTGGCATTGGTGTAATAGAGTGAGGAGAGAGTCACTGTTATATATAGTAAGCATAAGGAGAGACTGCCACAACTGAGAGCACTTCTGAATGCTGCAGAACCTGTTGTAACCAAGACCACTCCTGATTACTGCAGCACCTGCCACCTGAGAAGTAGACTGCCACAACTGAGATGACTACTGATTATTACAGAACCTGTGGTGACTAACACCACTCCCAATTTATGCAGCACTTGCCACACAAGGAAGAGAGACCTCCACAGCTGTGACCACTCCTGTTCACTGCAGCACCTCGCACATGAGGAGGATAATGCCAAAACTGAGAGTATTTCTAATTACTGCAGCACCTGCCACAAGAGAGACCACTGCTGATCATTGCAGAACCTCCCACATGAAGAGGATACTGCCATAACAGAGTATTGCTAATTATTGCAGCACCTACCACAAATGAGACCACTGCAGCACCTCCCATATGAGGAGGATACTGCCATAATGCAGTATTCCTGATTACTGCAGCCTGTGTCACAACTGAGACCAATGATAATCACTGTAAAACCTGTCAAAACTGAGACCACTCCTGATTACTGCAGCACCTGCCAAATGAGGAGAATACTACCACAACAGAGACCACTCCTGTTCACTGTAGCACCTCCCACATGAAGAGAATACTGCCATAACTGAATATTCCTGATTACTGCAGCACCTGCCACAACTGAGACCAGTGATAATCACTGCAACATCTGCCAGAACCGAAACCACTCCTGATTACTGCAGCACCTGCCAAATGAGGAGAATACTACCACAACATAGACCACTCCTGTTCACTGTAGCACCTCCCACATGAAGAGAATACTGCCATAACTGAATATTCCTGATTACTGCGGCACCTGCCACAACTGAGACCAGTGATAATCACTGCAACATCTGCCAAAACTGAAACCACTCCTGATTACTGCAGCACCTGCCAAATAAAGAGGATACTACCACAACAGACATCACTCCTGATCATTGTAGAACCTCCCACAAGGAGGATACTGTCATAATTGAGAGTATTCCTCATTACTGCAACACTTGCCAAAACCAAGACCACTGCAGCACCTGTCAAACGAGGAAGAGAATGCAACAGCTATGACCACTCATGATAACTGCAATACGTATGACATATAGGAGGATACTGCCATAATGGAGACCACTCCTGGTTACTGCAGCACCTACTACAACTGAGCCTACTCATGACAGATTACACTACCATGTGTGCCTTAAGCGTGCGCAAATATCTTCTAACTCTTAAGTCCCCTAAACCTATGCTTGTTTTTTGGGGGCTGCATTTAGTCTAGAATTTAATCCTTATGTTCCATGTATCCTCATTAGCCCATCTTCTCCTCCCTGTAATGGGATGCTCCTGAAATATCCTTATCACCAGCAATATCATTTATTGGCTAAATATCATACATAAAACATCTAAACAGTAAATTATTGAATGTGTCTTACTTCGAAAATAAATTCATGGAATGGCCATAGTTGGCCAACATTGTGAACACAACCAACAAAGGTGGGGTGCTTTGCCTCCCATGCCCCCCACCCCCAACTATATATACAAACTCAAAGATCGCACTACAGTGAGGAATGGGGAAAATTTAAAAGGTTTCCTTCACTTACTTTATGCATCACAGTTCTTCCTGGTTGTTGACCAACTATGGTCATTCGATGAATTTATTTTACTGTTTAGATGTTTTATGTATGATATTTAGCTGTTTGAGGACAAGTTTTTTCGATAGCCAAACATAGACCCAAATAATTCTTATTAAATGAATGGTGCCTACTAGTGATCTCACCTTCCCCCTCTACTTACCCATTAGCCCCATACTTCTGTATTCAGTCCTACAATGCTCTTATAGACCCTTCTTTGCTTTTCTGATGGTCCTTATAATTTCTAGACCCAAATATTCTCCTATCCCCTTTTCTTCAATCCCTTTTCTCTCCATTTCCTTGCTCTAACCATAGACTCACTAAGTTACATGTTGTATTTCTTGCATTCCAGCTGTAATTCTCTTCTGAATCTGTCAAAGTTTAGCAAAACCTCTTCTAATACTCTCTCCAGTTTCTGCTTGATCCATATGCAGTCATCAGGAACTAGCCTAATTAAGGCTATCTTTCGTCTTCATTCTTTTCACCTTCTGCCATCTTCCCCCACCCATCTGGCTAGTGTTTCTATTATCATTATAAAAAGTGAGGGGACAGTAAGCATCACTGGCTGGTAGTTCTCTGCGATTCTCTCTCGCCTGGTATTTTTCTGTTTACTAACATCCTTATTTGTGGTTTGAAATATACGACTTTTTCCATCCTCTAAACCAACTCCTTACTTTTCCCGACTTACTTAAGTAGCCTGAATGAGTTTGGACACCTGGTCATATCAAAGGCCTTTTTAAAATCAAATAATACTATCCCCACTCTTCTATTCCTTTCCCTGTCCCCGTGCCCACAAATGTGCACAAGAGTTACAAGTTGTACATACCGACTTAGCCCAGTTAATCTCACTTCAGTCCATTTCTAGACATGCATTGCTATTTTCACTCATTATGTGTCAAAGGTCTACTCTTTTTGGATCTCAACTGCCTTTGCTTAATTAGTATTGAATTATTATCTTCACCCGAATAATGGCAAGAAATTTTTTTTTGTTTTATTTGTTTTCCCCTACTGCCTAACAACCATCACTCTTCCCATTTGTTCCCTAGTAGCTTGAGACCATATCATGGGAGGCCATCAGCCAGGCAGCCATCAGTGTCTTTGTTGTTATGGCCCTAACTGCTCCCCTGGTGGATGACATGCATGCTTACTTATGTAAGGGCCTGTTATATTGTTCTCTGTGGAACTACACATTCTAGACCACCTGTTGTGACAGCTACTAAATAAACATGTGTTGGCAATGCCAACTGCATCTCCCTGGTCCAAAAAACATAGTTTATGCTCTTTTTCTTATGTAGATACCAGCACTGCATCCCTCCCCCAAGATGGGCTAGTTTTGGCAGTCTACTGCCTGAAGCATTAATTGATCCCAAGTTATCTGGGTTGTAATTAGGGGTTTATCCTTCTACACTTTGCAGCCAGGCCTTCATATCCATATTTAATTTGTAGATGGACCTGTAAGTTGCAGGATCTTATACTTATTCCTGGTTAGGCAGCAGCACCACCTTTGCTATTTTTATTGATTCTACCATCTTTCTGTATTCAGCATACCCTCTGAGCAGCCTCATGAGCTATTCACCCACTTATCCTTTCATGTCTTTGTAAAGCTCACTTGGTAATGATTTAGTCTTGTCACCTTACCTTCTTCATCTCACTTGCTAACCTGTTGCCAGTTTCCCACACCTACATCCTTTCCCCTTCTCCATTATAGCTCAGCCTCTCAGGTTGCATATACATGTTCAATCACTATATGCCTTTCCTTATCTCTGTTCACCGCCTCACCATCTCCTTTCCTTAGTTCTCTATCTGACGCTGTTCCTAGAGGAATTATATCAATTCTGACTTTAAACTTCCAGAAAGTTTTACAAAAATGTGAATTTCCCATTTTTTACTGACAATATGTCTCAGACTGTAATCTCTGTTGATTATAGAAAGAGACCACTAAAACTCTATTACTTTGTTCAAGAAAAAAAATTATACTTTGGACAATTTGTTTTGGATTCCATTGTAAAAGTTAAGCATATTTTTAAAGGGTTATGCTGTACAAAACCCTGAATAGCATTTTTACTGGCAAAATGTGTTTAGAGAATTAACCAGATTATTTAATAGGACTGATTATCAATCGATGAAGATTCTGCTATATATTAGCTGGCAAAGCAGTTTTTTTTGGCACCACTGATGTTGTCTCTCTGTGCATCTACTTTCTCCAGTGAGGTATTAAAATGATAAGCAAATATCTAAAAGAAAATATTTCCAAATAGGAACATTGAAAATATTTGTACTTTGATGGAAACTGTACAAATGAACAACTTTTTTTTTAGTTTTGGTACAGTCACTATCTTTCTTCATAGAGTAGAGGCTGCGGTCACTACATCTGACCTCGATATTGCAGAGCTCTGTCACAAAGCCCTACACCTACAAATTTACTGATACTTTTGCCATTGTTTCATATAAGGATATTTATCATGAAGAACCTTGCTGCATATTAACTTTAATCAGTTACATACATGCCTGCTGTATGATTGAAAGGCTCTGTGAAATAGCAGGACCCCTTACTAAGTTGGCCACTGCCTCCTTTTGCTTGACCAGTAGACTATACTGAATATGCCAAGTATTTAGTCTCAGGAAATGACAGAGAACCTGTTTGACTTGCATTTCTTTGTAAATTGATTTGTTCTGGCTATAAAGTGATTGCTCTCAGTTATCACTTGACCTATAAATTGACTGGGGGGGGGGGGTTGTCACTACAGTAGACTGTACTGCTAAATATTCCCTCAGTGTTGTCTCTTTTACACTCAGTTCACTATCATCCTTCATGGGGCAGGTATGTGTCAGATGTTGTTATATTTCTATGTTTCTATTTGTTCTAAGACTGTGTAAAACAGTGAAAAGACTTTGGTAGTGCGTGTTATATTTGTAACAGTTTCATTCAGATCGGATAAGCTGTATATATATATATATATATATATATATATATATATATATATATATATATATAAGTGTGTGTGTGCGCGTGTGTGTATGTGTGTATACACGCACACACACACACACACACACACACACACACACATATATAAATATATATATATATATATATATATATATATATATATATATGGGTTACCTTCATTTCGTCGAAAGCTCATTTGACTGACACTCATTTGACTGAGACCAACTAGACTGAAACTTCATTTCACTGACAGTTCATTTGACTGACAATTAGTACTGGCAGTGTCTGGAGCACTGTAAGGCAAGTAAAAGGAATATGTCCTTTTCCCCACTGAAGTGCGACCCTGGAATTAGTATATATAGTTAGGGTGTGTGTGGGGGGCACAGCCCCCCACTTACATTCATGTTATATTCTCTGCTTTCGCTTTTATATTGTTTAGTAAACCAAAGTAAGTGGGGGGCTGCTACCCCACCCCCCATTAACTATATATACTAACTCCAGGGTCACACTTCAGTGGGGAAAAGGACATATTCCTTTTACTTGCCTTACAGTGCTGTAGACACATCCAGTACTAATTGTCAGAAAAATGAACCGTCAGTCAAATCAAGTGTCAGTGAAATTAAGTTTCAGTCATTTGGTCCGACTAAAAAGTTTGTCAGTCAAATGAGCTTTCGACGAAATGAAGGTAACCAGTATATATATATATATATATATATATATATATATATATATATATATATATATATGGTTTACCATTAAAATCTAGACGTCAGAATGTACGCATATGAACAATTCGAACTACTGATGTTCGAATAGTTCATATGAGTACATTCTGAATGTTCAAACATTTATATTAGTGAATGTCCTGTGCATTCGCTAATATAAATTTGAAGGGATGTACAGAGATTGCGGTGCAGTGTCGTTAGGGAAATACATCCTTTTCCTCACTGTAGTGCGATCTTGGAGTTGGAATATATAGTTAGGGGGATGCAGGGGGGGGCTTGCCCCCCTGCAAAAACAGGATGTTATTTGTAGGAGTTAGGGATTTACAGCAAGGGTAGTATTGTCGTTAACTGCTGTAAAATGTTGAATTCGACTTTTTTGGCATTTACTGCAGATTTTTGACTTTCTGAACAGTCAGAAATCTGCAGATTCGACAATACATCTCAACATTTAATTACAAATTTTTTTTAAAAATTTCATAATTTTAATAGTAAAGCTATATATATATATATATATATATATATATATATATATATATATATATATATATATATATCTGGATCCCTATCATATGACAGAAACCTCATTTGACTGAAATGCATTTGACTGAAACCATAAGACTGAAATTTCAAAAGACTGACAAGTCACTTGACTGAAACCCATAAGACTGAAACCCATAATACTGAATTTCAGCATACTAAATTGTAAACTGGACCATATAAAACCAGACTAGGTGGGGGGCTATGCCCCCCACACCCCCAATGTGGGGGGCTGTGCCCCCTCACCCCAACTATATATACTAACTCCAGGATTGCACTACAGTGGGGAAAATGACATATACCATTCACGTACCTTACAGTAGTCTGCATGCTGCCACTACTATGCCCTTTTTCCCACTGTAGTGCGATTCTGGTGTTAGTATATATAGTTAGGGGTGTGTGGGGGGCATAGCCCCCCACTTTTGGGGACCTAGTCTGGTTTTATATGGTCCAGTTTAAAATTTAGTATGTTCAAATTGAGTATAATGGGTTTCAGTCTTAAGGGTTTCAGTCAAGTGACTTTTCAGTCTTGAAATTTTTTGAAATTTCAGTCTTATGGTCTCAGTCAAATGAGTTTCAGTCAAATGAGGTTTCTATCATATGATTGGGATCCATATATATCTATCTAGCTATGTATATATATATATATATATATATATATATATATATATATATATATATATATATATACAGAAAGAGAGAGATACAGATATATAGATAGATAGGGTTACTATCAAAATGTGGAAAAATCAAAAAGATTTTCCATTTTTTGATCTAATTCTTTATCCAAATTTGGTAATACAGATTTACCAAAATGTTAGAAATGGTAATCATGGAATCAACATTCGAACACTGGAAGTTACAATGTCTAAATTCTATGTTACTGGTAATATTTTTGCAGTGTGGCAAGCACCCCCACACCCCCTGCATATTATATATCCCAACTCTGAGATCGCACTACAGTGTGGAAAAGGGTAAATTTACCAATCCCCACTGTATTCTAATGTGCTCAGAACGTCAATCCCATATTAATGAATGCACACAACCATTCGCTAATGAGGATTCAAACATTTCTGCATTAGTATTATGTAAACGGGAAATCACTCATTCGACCATCCCAGTTTTGCATAAGTGCCATTCCACATTTTGCTAGTAAAACATATATATATATATATATATATATATATATATACATATGCACACACACACACACACACACACACACACACACACACACACACACACACACACACACACACATATATATTTATATGGACTACCTTTCAAATCACAAAAGACCAAAATCCTGAACAGCACCCTCCCATCTTTCAAAACCACTCTGAAATACTTCCTAGCTAAAATCTGGCTCTGTTCTTGCTCAAAACCAGGATAATCAATATCGCTAAATGTGAACAAGTACCTTTTCATGCCTTATACCGCCTTACTCTCCCGTCTTCACTTAATTACTGCAATTTAATTCTCTTCTCTGACTTTTTCTCTAACAATAAGTCTGTTTTTGCCTCACTTCATATTGCATTTCCTATTTGTGTTACACTAACTTACCTTTAATTTCTCTGCAAACTGTCTAAAATTTCTTTAAATATTAAATGATTGTCATACACTTTGTACTGATTCATAAACAATTTTTTTATATTATGTCTAATTTGCTATAATTATTTAAACTGTAAATGTTTTTGCTTTGTTTTTGAAGATTGTAAAATTATTGTTCTTAAAATGTTTTGTAATAATTTGGAGCTTTTCACTCCAGGCCTCCACTGAAATTGGGCTTCTACTAAGTCAGACTTTCCTGGTAATCAAATGTCAGTCAATAAATAAATAAATAATTGTTTCAGTAATGAAATGAAATCATTATTGGAGAGAAAATGGCACCACCATTTGCATTATTAGTTATGGCACAGTGGGAAGGAAAAGTACAAAACAAAATTGATTATCCAAGAAACGTTTTCTAGAGAACTGAGAAACAAAGCAAAAATATAGAAATGCCACTAAAAAAAGGGAGAAATAGGTAGATTTTGGAGAAGTATTTATTAAGATCCTGTTGAACATAACAATGATGCTGAATGGATAGGAGAGTTTAAAGAAACAGTAAGAAGCTCTAATATAGAGGATATGAAATGGGAGGAATTAACATATAGAGACATTGAGACAAAATTAAGAAAACTTCCTAACTGGAAAGTTCGAGGTGCTGATGGAGTATCTAACTTCTTGCTAAAGGTACAAAGCTTTATCTTCGAATAAAACTTAATTATATGCATATTCTGAAGAGGCACTAACCCGGTTAACAGAAAGAAAAATGATATTCCTCCTTAAGAGTGAAACTGCAAGTCATAATAAGACCCCTACAGTCAAATGACTTGCCTTTCGGCAATATAAAAATTATAAACTGGAATTGATATAGACAGAGTTAATAGCTATCATAAAAAAAAATTCATTCATGACAACAGAATAAAAAGATAAAACAAGAAAGTAATCTGTAAGAAATAATCATCTATTGCTAAACAAAGCCATATCAGAGAGTTGTCAAAAGGGGAAGAATTTAAGCATGGCATGGATAGATTAAAAAAGAAATCATTTAAAAACATCCCACATTCATAGATAAAGGAATGCTTACAGATGTATAAGATACACCCTACAATTGTTAATAACATTGCAGTAGCAATAGAAAAGTGACAAACCACTTTGTAGCTGAGCATTGACAAAGGAAAACTTATTTCCCATTGATAAAAACTAAAAGGGTGATATTCCAAGATGATTCTTTGTCACTGCTGCTCTCTTGTTTTGCCTTAGCCCATTAAGCTGTTTACTAAGTTGACTAGGCTATGGTTATAGCTTAACTTTTAGAAACCAGCTTTGTTCATAGGCATCTCATCTACATTTTGTGAATGATTCAAAATGATATAGCTCATCAGATGAGGATCTAAAAGCACAACTACAAATGGTTAACACTTTTTCCAGATGACTTAAGGATGACATTTGGTCTTAACAAATGTGCAAAAGTAACATTTATAAAAGGAAAGCTGCAGCACCAAAAAGTATCAAGTTGGGCACCAAGAAAATATCAACTTGGGTCAGTAATGTGATATAAAGGAACTTCAACATGGGGGGGGGGGCGTATAAATATTTGGGATTGGATGAAGGGTCAGCAATGAATCATAAACAAATGAAAGCAAAGCTTTTTATAGAATATATCAGAAGGCTAAAGCTAATAGTGAAAACTGCCTTGATATATAGGAATAAAGTCCAAGCTATACATTAATTTGCATTTCCTGCTATAACTTACAGCATTGGTATGACTGTCAAACTACATACATATTTGCTGAGCTCATCAGACCCCACATACTGAAAGTTCTTTAACATGAAGAGAAGAAGTCTACAATGACATCTTTCTTAGTTTAGCAGAAGCATTTCGGATAGGAGTAGGAATGGAAATCAAACCAAAAGTAGACAAAGATCAAACAGTAAGTTGAAGTGGCAAGAAAAAAAAAAAGCAGAAAGAAAGAATACAAAGAAAATGACCAGAAGAAAAGGAAATAAATTTGGAAAGCCCACATACATAGTGGCAAGTACATAAAACTCCTAGAATAATCACGTTAACCAAGATTTGATGCAGAAATTGTTAATTACAGGTAAATTTAATTAAAAAGATGAAAGACTGATAATGGCTGTCCAAGACAGTGGGCTATGTTCAAAAAACCAAGTACTGCAGGAGTCAAAGTGATAAACCAAACGGAGCTTGAATAAAGAGATTTAATGAAGCACTTTTTGTCTGCACTATATGCAAACTTCTTCAGAAACAAGTTTCTGAAGAAGTTTGTATATAGTGCAGACAAAAAGTGCTTCATTAAATCTCTTTATTCAAGCTCCACTTGGTTTATCACTTTGACTCCTGCAGTACTTGTTTTTTTGAATTTGTTGTTGTTTGTACGCTCTTTTTGGTTCACAGTGGGCTATGTTCACAGATTACAATATCTGTAGAAAACATGGGAGAAACAGACAAATGCAGGTTCCGTAAAAATTAAATGAAAACAGCTGTGCATCTTGTTGCTGGGTATGATACTGTACATATGTGATCTACTCATATGTATCACAACTGTCAACAAGATGTGTAGCTATTTTCAGTTCTGTTTTACAAATCTTGCATTTGTCTGTTTCTTCCATGTTTTCTATAGATGTTGTAAACCGTGAGGGTCTGTATACTGAATGGCACAATAATGTGTCAAGACTGCTGCACTGGAAATTGTGCAAACACTGCAATATAGAAGTAGCTCAGAATTATTGGAAATATGATCTGCAAAGCATTAGCAATAGTAATGAAGTTCAAATCACACTGGATCATCCAGTGCCATCAGTTGAGAAAATAGATACAAGAAAACCAAATATAATAGTCCAAGAAAAAAGACAAATGCAACAATAATTATTGAAATTGCTACATCCAGCAATTAAGTGCCTTATGTACTGAGACCCACAAAGTCATAAAATACCAGGACTTGGAAGAAGAAATGAGAGCAATATGGAAGAAAGATACTCAAACAATTCCAATAGTAGTAGGAGCAACAAGGACTAATAAAAAAGAATTTGTAAGCATACTTAAATATGGTACCAGTATGTGTAACCTCATATAAACTGCAAAAGGAGGCAATTCTGGCTACATTGTGGGTACTGAGAAGAGCATTTCTGGCTAACATCAGTAACGCCAATAATAATTACATGAACTCTAAATATACCCTGACTTAGGAATGGAGTCCACTCATATCATGGTATTAGAAAGTAAAACATTTGGAGAAACTAAAAAAGGTGAAAAAAAAGACTCTGTGTTTAACAGTATGTACACAAATAAAGTTGTAGTCTACAAACTATTTATTAATGAGGTATTGGTTGTATGGGCTCATTGTGAACTTGAATTTTATGAGTTTGTCATTTATTTGAATTCCACTATTGTACTTTTATGATTTAATTCGAATTGGGCTCAAAACATGATCAATTCTTTGGACATGACAGTACAATTTGAACAGAGAAATAATATCTCAAGAACTTATAGAAAATCACAATTTGTTATCATCTGTTTGCAAACTGACTTTGGAAACCCCAGGTATGTTAAATCTAGTCTAATAAGGGGTCATGTGATACAAAGGTCTTAATTAAGTAGCCTGAAATAGGGAATTTTATAATGAAATTAAGCACATGAAGGACATGTTTTAGGACAGAAGCTGTAAGCATATACTTCTGAACAGTACTGTGGAGAAAGCTGTTGCACACCACAAAGACAAGTACATGTACCTATTTTAAGAGCTAATGAAAGACCAGTATGTAAAGAATCCATAGATGAGAAGATGCATCAGCTGATTTGTCATATTAGGTACAACATAGATGACCCTGTTATAAAACAGTTTTTTTAACGTAAACCAGAAAATAACTGAGGGTATTTCTAAACTTTTGAAAGCAATAGGTAAAGTCAATAGGTAAAGCATCTTTTTTTTTCTTAAAGGGGGGGATTCTAACCTGAAAAAGTGTATTAGGAAAAATATAACAACTTGGGGAAACCAGGGAAAGACCTCAAGGAAAATGATGTACTTTCTCACAATTTTGTGAACTTTGTAGGTTTAGTTATAAAGGAAATTGCATCTTAGCAAAAGGTACAGGCAGGAATTATTGCACGGATGCTTGATTCACATTTAGCTCAGAGAAAGTCGTATACTTAGCATGATGCTTATTTTGTGAAGTACTTTACATAGGAAAGACTTACAGAAAATTAGCTGGGAGAATTTAATCACATATTAATGCAATTAAAATAGAATGTGCACTATTGTAAAAAACATAACTGTGTTTGGGAAAATTTTAGGAAGGTTTTATATTCTGTAATGGATTTTGTTTCTGAGGGATGTGGATACTTTTTAGAGAGTAAACAACTGTTTCAGGTTGCATGCCAACCAGGTGTAAATGTATTTTAATTAATAAAAGTCATTTAAAATGTAGAAGCATTAGTTAACTGAGGTCTTTCAATGCCGAGGCAGCTAATTAGTTAGTTGTACAAGGAGTGTGTTGATTTTAAAGTATTTAAACAGCATGTTAAATGTTATTGATTTTAATGAATATAAATGAAAGCATTTAATCTTAGACCTTGGTACTTACTGTGAATGGTTTTGCACGTCAGTAACTGATATCTTACTCCTTTTATTCAGTCTTCAAGACAGGCACTTATTTTAGCTTTCTCCTTGATACCATCAAAATCTTTCCTATCCTGTTGTCCATTTTCTTATTCTGTGTATGTACCATCTCATTCATTTACTTTATCTTGCTGTCTTCACCTCTCAAATCCTTCCATCAAACTTTTTGTTACTTTTCTTTCCTCTTCTTTCTCATCCCTCTAATTCTATTTTGTATCCTCTTTACTACCTCCTTCATCTACAGGATGCACTTCTCTATTCCTTTCTTCCCTTGCCTAGCTATGTATCTCATCGTGCACCTTAGATCATTGCCTTGATCTATTCCTGCTACAGCAACCCTAAATGTTATTTATTTTTTCATTATCCTGCATCACCCACAACATTATTTTCAAACTAGTTGTTTACTTACTTCTCCTATAATTCTTACATTCATTCCCTCCACTGCTAATTTCCTTTTTCCTTCTTTGGAATATCCTCCTAAACACCATTACCACCATTACCACACAACTGTGATCAGAAACGTCCCCTTTTCTTATCGCCACGTCCTTACATTATATTACAGTGTCTAGTTGCACCATAAGCTAATTGAGTCAACTTCCTACATGCTGCTAGTCCGAGTAAATATATTTTCTCCCCTGCCCCCATATCTTTCAAAACATTCTGCATCTCCTCTCCATTTCCCTTTTCAGTTTTACTTGTCTACTGATGTGATATTCTCTCTCTCTTTTACCACAGAACCTCTTCTAACACTGCTAATGTTACATTGAAATTGCCTTCATATTCTCTCTCTCTGTCTTAATCCATCTGCAAATTTTTAAAAAATAATTGTTGTAGAACCCTCATCCACTCTCCTTTGATCTGTATATATTTCCCCTTCCCCAAGAAATTTTCCTAAACACTTTCCTTCCTAAATTAGCTATCTTCCATTGCAGTACTACACTGCCTTTACCTGTGGTCTTCTCCTAAACAGAAATACAACACCTGTCTTCCTCCACTATGGTCTACTTTCACAATTGTATATACTATAATTACCAATTTATTTCTGAAATCTTCATCTTTGTTTCCTGTCATAAAATTATGCCTCCTTCCTCCCTTCCCATTTTTTTCCTATTCCGTTAATCACTTTCACTTTTCCTTTTGATGGGGATGAAGATTGTCCCACAATCCAAGTCACCATATTTAACTCTCACTTCCCTTCTCTCTCAGTTCATGCCACCCAACAAATCCTTCCTTCCCCAAAGGCTGGGCATCTCATGTTCTTAGAAATCTCCAGTGCCTAGCCCTAGTCATCTTGGCTAAGGTAGCTGCAGCACTACTTGACCTGGCACTCACACCAACCTAAAACATACTCTCTTTACCTTTATTTTACCTCCCCTTCCTCTCCCATGCTAGAAAATACTCCACTTGCATATCTTCCCCACTTTTATTTAAACCTTTTTCTTGCAGTTGTCTTTGCCAATCATCAGTCATTTCTACCTTAATGCCAATCCTGTTTTTTTTATTAACAGCATATTTTAATGTGGCTGACAAATATCCAGCCATTGCCCTCAACTTCAAATGTTCAAGTAGAACCATCATTTCTATTCTTTTCTTAATTTGTCCCTATAAAACCAGATCATCTTTACTTTTGTTACAGTATTACTGTAAGGACCTCATATTAGGTCTCATTATCTCTCAACTGTCCATGTTTTTTCAGGTGTCTGTTTTTTTCGTAATATTCATTCCATTTTTCATAAAAATTTCTGATATTCTATAAAAAAATGCATGATGACAATAAACAGAAAGCAATCCTAAATTGTGACCTTTGCCCTTCATTATTGTAAACTTTGTTCCTGTTTTTTTTTTTCTGTGAAGAAGTTGAGGAGTATGATAACTTGCAGATGTTGAAGTCTGGAAAGACAATACCCTACTACAAAAAACAGGTTCTTACTTTTAGGTTATTCTCATGAATAATATTTAAACATTGTCTAGTTGCAACTGTTGTGAAAAACTTTTATAGAACCAACTGTTCAGATATTTAATTTTTTTTTTAATTTACTATCACTGACAGTTATCATAGATGTTCACAGCCTTTAATTTTATTTTTTTAATTTGCTATTTCTGGCAGTAGTACAGAGGATTATAGCTGTGGGCTGTTAACAAGCTGCTTCCTGCTGTCTGGGGTTTGAGTCTCTCAGCCTCTATTTGCATTTAGGGTAACTCTGAGCAAATCACTTAACCAGACTGTCTTCCCATGCTGAGTCTGAAAAAGTCTATGTGGATCATCAGTGTAATCCCGTTAACAAAGAAAATAAACACATTAATTTTATTGCTAATTATTTTATCTTTTAATAACTTTCAGTTTTAACAATTAAAAGGTGTGTTGCCTTTTAAAAAAGGTCATGTTGATTTTTTTTTTATTTCACAGACGCAACATTTGAAATTTAAATAAATTGTCAGTAACCAGCATTATCCTATTCAGTGTTACTCAGAATCCTATCCATTTCCAGCAAGCAAAGGATGTGAGGTTGCACGGGATGACATTTTACCACAGTGTACACACACACACACACACACACACACACACACACACACACACACACACACACACACACACACACACAATCACTGAACCTGTTGCCATATTTTTTGAATGTGGAGCAAAACTGAAGACTGCAGCAAAAGTCCACAGGGGCATGACAGCCACTAACTAACTCAAAGAACCAAGTGCTCTGAGGCTGTAACACTGTGTCACCCATATTTAAAATGTTATAATTGGAAGCAGAAGGAAAAGCTTGTACTGGTGACATACAGGGATAAACCCCTGACAACAGCCCAGAAGACCTGAGTTTGAGTGGTGGTTCAGGGGCTTATGACAGAGACAAGGATGTGTGAGCAAATCTTGGGGGTAAAGATGGTTTCTGTCCATCTTGCACTGCTGCTGCTGTTCATAGGTGTTTACTAGGCTAACAACCACAAGGGCTTTTTATGCCTAGCCATGCATCCTGAATCTCTGAGAAGTTATGACACCCTTGACAAGTGTAAGCTGTAATGACAAAGGTTTCACAGGAGAGTGGGGGGCCAGATATGATACAGGGATCTGGTGCTGGGAAGAAGTAGGTATGGTCACCGAAGACAGTCATAGTAGCCAGAGATGGCACATGGTGGGGAAGCACTCATGCATAAACAAGAAATCCTAAGTAGCATTTGTAGTGGTGCAGTTTGCACATCACCACCAGGGGTGGCGTTATACCAAAAAGAAAATACTGTCTCCAAGATGATTGTGAGTCCAAGTACCCTCATGGCTGCCTGGATGACAGCCCCTTCAAATAGAAGTGCCTGACTGAGAGGAGGTTTGATGGTCAGCAAGTATGGGGATAAAGATTACATGAAAACAAAAAAATATATATAATGAAAAGAATCTTACCCTGTCTGCATGCACTCTTGCTATTATATTCTCAGTTTTGTTATGTACTCATTATGTATATAATACTGTTGATTTGAAAGACTGTGATATATATTCTGCTCTTTCAGCTTGGATCATGTTTGAAAAGGGTCACTAGACCAATTCACTTACCTGGTGAACAAATAGTAAATAAATAAATAAAAATGTGGCTATATACCGACCTTTTCCATTATGAAAGCGGTATTACATCTCACCCTGTCTTAATTCCTGCCCCTGTGCCCCTTTAGAAACACCTGCTGAAACTTTTACAACATGCAGGGGGATGCAATGGGGCTCCAAAACTGAAAGAAAATCCAGCCTACTCAATCAAAAGTCTTCTCTACATGAAGGCTAATTCCCAACAAAGATTAGTAGACTGAGCTGCATCCTGCATCAGTAATGATGTCTCAATGGTATTATCATTACTGCATCTGCTCCAAGTGAAACATCACAGATATAGTAATCAGAACAGGATCATTGACGTGATTAAAGCAGTGAAGGCAACAGTGAAAACTTTATAATACTGACTCAATGTAGAAATAATTCTGTAGGAAGCTGCCTATTCAGAGTATGTACCAGACTTTGGTACCACAAAAATAACTGTCGAGTCTTTCTAAGATCATAGACTGTGTCATATATGCAAGAAAGGTATTAAAATAACACATTTCATGTTAATGGAGTAAGAGCCACACACACAAAATAGTTTCACTTCAAGACTTTATCCAAAGCTGAAACCTAGCCCAGTGTCAGATGACCTGCACTCCAGCTGCCTACTATCCTAAAGTTATACTACTTTATTCACATACATGGTATGTGATATCCAGATTTTACTAAAGCTCAAGTTTCCCTATTGGAACTACCATTTATACCGTTATATTATAATACTATAGCTCTAACTAAATGAGTCACATACAGATACTGAATGATAATTTCAACACACTGAAAACTATTACGAAATATGTAAGTCCTTACATCTTAATATATTTTTTATAAGATATCCAAACCTGAATTATTAAAAGTCATTGGTTGGCTTGGGACGCTTCTTAGTCTGATCATCATAACTCAGATTAACACTGTCATGACTGAACTTGTGGTAGTTCTGTTTGTGAACTAGATTCAGGACTGCTCATATTACATGAGGTTGGATATCTCTAATACCGGATTTGTTTTGAACAATTCATGACACGGCAATTTATGGAGATGAAACCATTTTTTTCCCTTTAGATCCTTGTATCATCACCTGGAACAATGTATGATCTCCTTTGAATGTCATGAGCTCTGTGGCTTGTAAAGGAACTTTATGACCTACACTCGAGTCTTGAACAATCCTTACTCTCTGTCTTTCTTTTAAAGTAAAACAATTCCTTGTACTTTCATCATAAAGCAGCATTTGTGTAAGATGCCTGCTTTATAATGATTCGATTGATGACTGTCAGCTCTCAGTAACTATGGCTGGAAATAAAGTGGGACTTTTCAGCCTTAGTGCTCAGCCCATGAGGAGTTGTGTCGGTGACAGTCCTAATGACCAAAGAGATACACTTCTAAATTTAAATAGGACCACACAAAAATCTGATCTGAATATTTAGCATTTTGAGAATGTTTTTGACAATATGAATCACTTATTCCACCTGCCCATCTGACTGACAGTATAGCAGGCTCATAGTAGTATGGATAAACTCCAATAAATTAAGAAAGGTTTGAAAATTGCTGATTTGAAAACTGTAGTCCATTGTCATAATTGTTGTCTTGGCCATGTCTTGCAACTAGACTTCAAAACTATCATCACTGACTTTGTTGCACTATTTCAATGTACTTAGTGTAATCCACACGTAGCAAAAAATAAAGATTTTTGTTCCAAAACAATTCACTGTTCAACTTCAAATATGGCAATAAGGGAATTCTGTTTGGAATTAATGTTTCTTTTTAGGTCTGCTTTCTAAATATGACACATATTTCAAAGTTGTAAGTCAGTTGCAGTGGCTGCACCATCATGTTCAGGCAATTCAGGATGTCATGTGCTCTTTCATGTTGTCATACCTTGGTGTGGCTCAATTTTTTTTCCAGCATTTATGCACATAATATGTGTGAGAGTAATTAGTTTATCACCCTTGAACATCAGTCCTGGTACTCATGATAAACTTTTCTCTATGTGGAAAGTATGGTTTAATTGAGGATATAATTACTTGATTTCATCTATCTTGTCATGATGACATTTCACTGTAGATCTAAATTTAATCATCAAATGTAATAGTGACATGGACCATCACTCCAAACACTTTCACATCCTTCTTTAGGAGATCCTCTTTCCGTGAACTTAAGTACACACTGATCAGAGTATCTGCAATGCATGTAAGTTTCCTTGGATTACATTGTACATGTAGGTTATATGTATTTCTGTATTGACAATAATATCCTTTGCACATATGCAAGATCTTTGTGCAAAGACTTCTTAAAATATTTTGAAAAGTTTGTGGCCACTTTCTGTGGTACTACAATTCCTGTAAATGTAAACATGGAACTTTTGACACTGAAAGTAAGAGCAAAGGCCTTTGAAAAGTAGGAGCATCCAACAAAAATCTAGAGATCTTACTAGCTTAAGATATGAATACAAATAACACACAGCTTTTCCTGCTTCCAATAAGAATGTAGTATACTATCCTGAAACACATTTAAAAAACAGCGAATGACAAAAATGATGCAGAAATATAAGCACATTATCAGAGAGGCTGTGTAAAATCTGTTGACCTTTATGAACTGTATTATAAAATTCTACCACACAAGGTAATTTTTATTTTTGCTTTTGAAAAAGAGAGATGTAAGATATGTGTCCTTTTTCATTCAATTACTGGTGCCACTAGCATGTTTGTCATGTAGTGTGGTTGCCTGATAACTAGGCAGATGAGTGGGATTCAGAAAGTTGTGTGAAGGGGAAAATAAAGCATACCTCCAAAATAGGTATATCGTGCAGGAGCAAATGTGGCCTGAAAATAGGAATATTTCTCCAAAATAGTGACAGTTGTAAAGTCTGATTTGCCATCTGAAGGCTATTATGAAAATTTCTTTCCTCAGTTTGTACATAACAAAACTGCACATCAGTCACTGCTATGAATGCAGTGGCAATTGGTCTGCTGTTCTGTAAAAGAACTCACTTAACCATTGCTGACTTGCCTCAAACTGTAGATTTGTTGGTACTGTCACTTCATAATATTACAGTGCTTGTGCTGTAGTTATTTCTAGACTTTCTAGGAATGGGAATCTTGTCTGGTTCTTCTGACAAGCACCGTACTACATCACACTCTAGCAGCTTTCTTAATGACACTGTGATCTCTGACGATAAGCAATAAAATTACATACTGTACCAGTTCTTTTTTTTTTCTGGTCATATCCCTCAATCTGCAAACATGGAAAATAAGGACAAAGGCCTGTACATCTAATTAGCATAAAATCTGAATACCAAATAACACAGAAGTCTTCTCTTCCCTTTCCCAAGACAAGACAAGAGTCAGACATTTGGGCATTCCTCAGGAGTGATTCAAGTTTTTTTTCCCCCTGATGTGACCCTATGCTTCCCTGTATAAGGGAAGGTAAGTACAATGGCCTGTTCTCACTGGTCATCCTGAAAGAAGCATTGCCACCAAGCAATCCCACCCACCTTCCCTGTAGCATGAGATGTGGTTCCCCAGTCTCCAAAGAGAAACTGTGCCATCTTTATGTGCTCCACAAGCACTTGCAACCTTTCCCTTTCCTTAGGAGAGGAGATATGGTAAGACCCCTCACTTCAGTCCTCTCCCTGTCTGCTTGGCTTTTGTAGTGCTAGGGTCAGTAATCACACCCTGGTCATTCCAGTCACAGTCAGAGCTCATACTCTGCCCCATGGAGCTATGAAGAAACTACGTTTCCAAAAATCAAATCAGAGCTGAATTGTCATTAGGTTTCTGCATAGTCACAGTATCACCAACCTTCTCAGCATTTTGTTGAAGACCATTCTCTATCAACACATTTGTTTTATTGTATTTATTTATTAACCAGCTAAACCCACTAGGCACAATCCTGTTTCCTGGAGCAATCCGAGAACATTGTCTGGGTAAGTGACCACAGATATAATATGTGATATTGTGACACACACACACACACACACACACACACACACACACACACACACACACACACACACACACACACACACACACACACACAGACACACACACACACACACTACTGCTGAGGGCACATACATAACTCTTTGGGTTGCAGTCAAAAAAAAGAACAGTTAACAAAAAAAAATACTTTGAAAAAAATCAAAATAAAGTACATAATCACATAATTTTTGGTTATGTCTAGTCTTTCCATGCAGATTATTATAAAATTCAGCAAAGCCTAACAAGAGCTTTGAGGATTGACAGAAAATGGTATGTGGTCTTATTTTACTATTGTTTCTGCCTTCTGTTCTATGTTCAAAGTCCATCTTTCTGTTCAGAATGTATGTCCCTTTGCCTGATCTACAGCTTTCATTTTCTGTTTTAAATATGTACATGTTATGATGTGGCTCCTGAGAGTACTTATAATGTCATCCCACTGACTGCTAAGTGTTACACTTTTGTAAGCAACTCATCCTAATTAACTTAGATCTCCATAAACCGCTCATGAAACCTGTCTTTGGTACAATAAAATGAGCTGAGACTTCACTGTTTATTTATTAAAACAAGACAAAAGCTTAATCAACCTATATATACAGTAAATATTAAGCTACAACAAACACCCTAATACTGGGTGATTTCAACTACCCTGCCATTAACTGGGAAAACTACTTGTGTACCAACACCTTTGCCCAACAGTTCTTGGAATTCATAAATTCCAATGCCCTGGATCAACTAATCCATATTCCCACCAGGGGCTCCAATATCCTAAACCTGGTCAATACCAACATGGGAAATTGATGTGCAACACCTGTGGTCACACGCTTGTTGGTCAGGTCTGACCATAAGCTAATCACCCTTGACATCCACCCCCCCCCCCCAGTAAGGAAACCTCCATAAAAAACTTCTCCAAAGCCAACTTCATGTTACTCAAGTCAGAAGTGACAAACTTCATGACACCCATGCAGATGGGAACTGAAAGTTCGACTGCTAAATCCTACACTAAGGCACTGTACGAGCACATCCACTCTTGCATGAATTGTGCCATCCCCAATAGAACCAAGATGCTCTCCTCCAAAAAAAGGAAGCCAATCTGGTGGTCCCCTGCCATAAACAAACTTTACAACAAAAGGAAGAAACTGTTGCAGAAAAGAGGAAAATCCCAGGATGCAAAAGACTCCTTTACCAGCCTCAGTAAGAAGCTGAGATCCCTCATAAAATCCTCCAAAGCTAGTTATGAAAATAAAATTGCCAAAAATACCAAAGACTTTTACAAGGCATTCTATAGCTATGTCAGGAATCTAAACGGCAATGCTGAGATATGCTCTGAGCTACAACAGAATGGCATTAAATTTACTGATCCCAAAGATATTGCCAATATTCTGGCAGATCGATTCAGTGCCAACTTCACCCCCTCTCTCAACCCCCTAAAGGGCTCATCTCAATACCGAAAGATTGCCAAATTCCGGTAATAATGGCCACACAGATAAAAAATGCACTTTCCAAAGCTAAGAATACAGCATCCATGGGACCAGACAACATCCTGGGCTGTGTACCACATGAACTACAAAATGAACTGGCACCTCACCTAAGTGCCATGTTTAATCATAGCCTCACCTCAGGCTTCATGCCCACTGAGTGGTGCACAGCTATAGTTATCCCACTCCACAAGGGGGGATCCACCTTGGATCCTGGGAACTACTGCCCCATCAGTCTGGGTTTGTGAAGGGTCAATCCTGTCTTCTGAACCTGATTGACTTCTTTGAATCAGTCTCCAGAGCTGTGGACGAGGGTAAGGCAGTCCACAAAGCCTATCTGGCACTTGCCAAGGCCTTCAACACCATCCCCCACCCTGGAATCATAGATAAACTTACTAAGCTGGGCATTAATCCCTATGTCACTCGATGGGTTGCCAACTGGCTTACTGACAGAACCCACACTGTAAAAGTAGCTGACTCCAAATCCAGCTCCAGACAAGTGACAAGTGGAGTACCTCAGGGTCCAGTCCTGGGACCGCTCTTGTTTGGCATCTACTTCTCTGAAGTACAGGTCAACACTAAGGGACTCTGGCTAAAAGTTCACGGATGACTGCAAACTGGGAGCCATTATTGAATCCCCAAATTATGTGGATTTCTACAAAAGGGCCTTACAGAAACAGATGCTTGGTGCCAGAGCCATGGGCTCAAGCTCAATGCCAAGAAATGTATAGTTATCCCCTTTGGGAAAAAACATGTATCCATGAATTACCACATAGGTGGCAGTACACTAAACACCAAAAGTGTGATAAGAGACTTAGGGACACAGGTGGACAGTGGTCTCACCTTCGATAACCACATCGCTACAACAGTCAGGAAATCCTTCTATGTGGCACAGCTCATCACTAAGGGCTTTTCATCCAGAAAAAAGGAGGTCATTGTCCTACTGTACTCATCCCTCATTAGACCTATTAAAGAATACAATGCCCCATTTGGTATATACCTCTCAAGACATCTGCAACAACTGGAAAGGCCACAGAAATACCTCACTAAAAGAATCACAGACCTAAAGCAGATTCCCTATGCTGACCATCTAAAAAATCTCCAGCTATACTCTGTCACATATTGTCTACTCAGAGGCGATCTTTGCTTAACATACAAGGCCATGTCAAACCCAGAGCTGTTGGACACGCTACACTTAAAGAAATCCCAATCCTTCAGAGCCACATGCTCCAGGGATCTAAACCTTGTCATCAAAATGAACAAAACATGCTGGAGGGATAGGTTCCTGACTCAGAGACTCTGCAGACTCTGGAATAGACTGCCCATACATGTCAAGCAGATCACCTCTTTGGCCCGCTTAAAAAGGAACCTTCACGATTGGATGGGACATAGGAAATTCACCCCGGGGATCATATCAGTTGTCCTGCTAGACAGGGGTCCAGGGAAGTAAATATTGTGGGAGAAAATAGCCAGGGAATTGTTATGGCTAAGCTTGTATAGGCCCTAAGGCTGATAGCCTAGTACCAACCTATGAACCTATGATCTATTAGACATTTGGGACATATGTCTGTTGGCATCAAATGTAGGTGTTCTCATATTATGCTAGCTCTGTCACTTCTCAATAGGTAACTAAACCTAGGGAAATAACAAAAAGAAACATTATTAGGCAGGCCAAGCACAAGCTATGTAGTCATTACGGTCATATAGTTTATATATATTTTTTTGCTCTCCCATAACTTGCCCAGTGACTCTTCCACCAGCACTCTGTCAGCCCATTTGTTCTGGAGGTATGGGGACCAGGCATACCTGGGCTGTGTAACAGTCCTATGCCCCACTTATTCCTGTCTGTGAATTTTGTTCAGCACTTTTGTTCCCTGGTGGGAGCTTAGTGGTAAAGAGCAGTCCAGCTTGCTGGTCCTGGAGGAGTGGCCTACCCTTTCACCCTTGAAACCACCCCCTTCCTGGCTCCCCACGGTCTGCTATTGTTGCATCCAGAGACGATGCATTATGACAGTGCGTGTTCAGCTGGTTTGAATTCCCGTAGGTAATAGCTAGTACTCCAGTGAGCTATCACTGCTGCCAGGAGCTACAGCCACCTGTTCCCCCACCCCAGGGATGAGCAAGCCTGCAATGGTCACTCAGTCTCAGACTACTCAGCCAGCTTCTAAGGGCTCCTGAGCCACTATGCAGACTCAGGTTACCTAAACTGCAGTTGAGGCTTTATCCTTTTATGATAAAAAGCCAACTATACATTTCTTATTCTTAAAAATCTGCACAAATCTGGAGCTTCCCCTCTTCTCAAACCACCTTCAGCAATTTTTTTCTCCCCGTGACAAGGTTTCAGTCTTCCTCCTGAAAAGCAATTACATCTTCTAGTATTTTAAGCAGGGAGATAAAACTTGGTAGTAGTAGTAGGTCAAAATTACTTGCAACTGTGAATTTATATTCATCTAAACTACCTTAGTCTTCATCCTGTCTAGCATCTATCCTAATATTGAACCTTTTAGCCAGTACAACACAGGTATTACCAAGTAATTACCAAATGTGATAATGAAACATTCATCAAGATTACGGACTAACATTACAGAACTGCTCCAGTCACTCTGCAACTCTTTAATCATATTTCATTTAAGCATTTATTTAAATCTTTTTCTCTTACTGAATGATTTTGTAATTCTGGCACTCTGTAAGGTCTTAGTCTAACCTTCATTTCAGGTATTCTCTCTATGCTATGTTCTGTTTAGTTCTTACTGGAATTACTGAATATACTCCATTTCTTAACATAAATTCCCTTAGTTCCTGCTTTTGCATTTTTCAACAATGATTCCTTGAGATGTACTTCAGGCATAGACTCCTTGGTCTCTCCTGTAGGAACTTTAACTTGCAAGCTGCCTACAGAATTATCTGCCTCATTCCAAGGGTCATGGCTTTAGTAGATTAATGTGGCAAATTGGCTGTACCCTTCTGTTTACTTAATTTATTCTTTCCATCACCTCAAATGCCCCCTGTTATTGGCCAGAATTTTGTTTTCTGTAGAGGGTACCAGCACTAGCACCTCATCTCTTAAGTTAGACATTCTAATTATTAACTTGTTGCATTTCTTGGGCTCTCTGCATATGCTCCCTTAATATGGGCACTACCAGAATAAATCTAACCTGAAAACTAGCATGATGTTCTCTTACATTTTTAAATGGTTTCCTCTTCCCAAGTTTCCTTAACAATGTCAAACAACTGTGTTGGATACCTGCCATAAAAAAGTTCATATATGATAAACTCAGTAAAAGCATTTGGTACTCTTCTGATGCAAAATGTAAGTAGGGTAATAACTGGTCCCTGCTTATTTTTTCTTCTATCTGCATCAACAACTTCCTCAGCATGGATGTCAGTTTTATTAAATCCATGTCCGTGAATGGTAGATGAATGTCTTTGACTGTTTGACTTTAAAGCACTGGCATAACTGATGTAGTAACCTTCGTATAAATGGAGTGATTTGTCTGTATGGGTTTTGGTTAGAATAATGGATAAGTTAGGAGGTAGATATCAGCCCTGGAGCATAGCAGTAGAATTTACTTGGAAAGAGCTTTAGTATTAACTTTGCATAATTGCACTGCTACTGCAAATTTTGCAGAATTGTCCATTGTGACTAGCATGTATTGCTACCCATTGATGAATTTTACTGATGGCCACAGCAATGCACTTAAATGGAACTTCTGTGACAGGCGCTGGAATAAACAGATGTTTATATACAGGATGTGCTGCTGTCTTCTAGTATTCTTCAAGAAAATCACAGAATTTCTCAACTTCTTTTATTATGTCTGACTAACAAAACCTGGCTAACACTCTTGCCTTAGCTTTGTCCACCCCCAGAGGACATCCTATCTTGTAGATGTAGGCTGGCTTCATTACTATTCTCCTATAATATGCTGATTTTTGTAACTGATGCAGGATGTCTTCTCTTTCCTTACTTACTTTATATGAAAGGCCAACTTTTAACTCAAAATTAAGGTAAGAAGCCATGAGAACATCTTGTTCTCTGGTTTCCCCTTGCAATATTAGTTATGTTTTCACTTGCCCTATTTAAAGTATCACCTTCCCATTGTCCCTTTTTATGTTCATGTGTCTTATCTGTAAGTCTACTAACTTAACGGTTATTTTCTTCAGTGACTTCCTTCAAGGTGAAAAGTGTGCTTCTTCCCTTATAAATACTATCAAGGTAGCTTCTTCCTCATCTTCCCTTGCAAAAGGTAGTAGAAAGTGATTTGTCTCTTGAGCCCTCTCAAGTGCTCTCTTTTCCTTTAAGTTGTGCTCTGTCTGCTATAGTGTGAGGGGATAACCATCCGCTGCCTTTCATTTCCTTCCCCGTGTTGCCCATTCTCTACATAGGTATTCAGGGACAAATGTCATCATCAGTTTTACTTTATTCTTGGCTTACAGGTACTGTTATGGAGTGTTAATCCTTACTTGCATTCTGAGCTTAACATTAGCAGAGACAGGCTCAGAACCCTGCATGTTCCTTCTTACATCACCTTCTGCACTCACTCTATGCTGAAGGTTCTCACTCAATTGCCTTTAATCCTCTCTGTTTATTTGCTAACATTCCTTGTAAGTTTCTGTATGTACTTCTGTCTTGACCTCATTTGAGCTTCAGAGTTCCCATCAGTTTATATTCCCTTCCTACACTGAAATCTCTTACAACATTAGGTTGCTCTTCCTCTATTGTTGGGAACTATGTCTGATAACAGACAGGATCATCTGTATTATCTAGCTATAACCAAATTCCAGCTCCACTGGTAGTTTCTATGCCATCTCTCTTGTCCTGATCTTGGGATTGGATTCTTATATGAGTCACTATATTGCCTACCCACCGTCCCCATTCTTAAACTAAATGGGTGTATCGAGCTACTGCTATACCTCTACTGCTAAGTGTATCAACCTGGCACAATATATGTGTGGATTCACCCTCCTCCCACATTTTCCATAGTTCTTTAAAATGAGGAAAGTCTTTTCATAATATTGCATCATTAGTTCTATCAGGATTTAATGGGTGGCCACTGTGGTGCAGCGGTTAGCGTTGCCGCCTCACAGCAAGAGGTTCTCCGGTTCGATCCTCGGCTGGGGTGTGCCTTCTGTGTGGAGTCTGCATGTCCTCCCTGTGGTCATGTGGATTTCCTCCGGGTGCTTTGGTTTCCTCCCACATCCCAAAGACATGCTGTAGGTGGATTGGACACTCTAAATTGGCCCTAGGTGTGAGTGTGTGCATGTGTGTGCCTTCTGTGGAAGGTTGGGCGTCGGGCTGGCAACTGGACACTGTAAAAACTCCACTGCCAATCATGAGTGGACAGGTAATCCGCTGTGGTGACCCCTAACTGGGAAAAGCAGAAAGAAGTAGAAGAAGTTATATCAGGATTTACAGTCGCAGGATGCAGCAGATTCCCATAGCGGTGTAAATGTCTTCATGTGTAAGGGGATGCTCTTCTCTTTGCACCGTGAGTGCATGTTAACCGGTATTTGGTAGTTACTAATTTTATATTTACACACCAAGGGACACTTGATAAGGGAAGTCATGCTTTCAGAATCCAATATGGCTTGTACCTCCCTTTATTATAAAATACAATATATTTTGCTAGCTTGTAGTAACACACTGACATGGAGCAGACTCAATTAACATAAAAGTTTGAAACCACCTTATTTAAAACATTCATTTCAATTTGCAAAGTAGCATTCTCTTTACTTCTACAGAACTTAGCAATGCAACTCTTTCCCATATTTGTAACAAATTAGCACTTTACTTGCTGCTTTTTAGTTCACAGAAATGGGTACATTTATTATTGCAGTTTTAGCCTTGGAACCAAACAATTCAATTTTAAACATTGGGCACGATTACAAAAGAGTTGCTTCAGTATAAGTCTGGCCTGATTCTGAAAGACTTGTTCTCAGTGTAAGTGACTTACTTTGGTGTAAAGCCTATCTGTACACAGATTTATACTGGGGGACAGATTCCATAATACCTGCTCTCAGTGTAAGTGGTCAGCAAATTTTTCAGAATGGGGGTCTGTTGTCTCATAGATACTAGATTATTAGATTTATTAGAATCAAAAAATAGGTGTATTGTTGTAAAATAAACCATAAACCAAAGAAAAATCTCCAAAGGAACCATAGAAACTGTTTCTTAATACAATAAAAAAATAAAATCATCCAAAATAATTCATGTTAAGCGCTTTCATCACATTAAAATGACTTCATCAGAACAACTGACCAGAAATACACTCCACATTTAAATACTCTCCCACCAAACACTGCAAACCAATTAATTAACTAATTAGTCAGCATTTGAACATTTAAAGCACAAAGTACCACAAATGTTGAATTCTAAACATGAAATATGTATACATCAAATAAAATTCTCCTACATGTTTTATATATACATTTTTTATATATGTTATATATGTATGTTCATATAATTCATGATTTCATCAATCTAATATAAAATTTATATAAAATTTTATCTATATAAAATAATATATAGTTGTAAAAATGTATTCAGTTCGAAAACAACTGATATGCCGGTATCAATAAACTGAAACATGCCTTTAAATGGGGCTATAAACTTTATCTAATTTGGTTAGCCCCTTCCTTTAAAACTGAAAATATGGATATGTGATCATTTAAACCAGGATAAAAATTTGCAGCCAACCTAAGCTGCCACATTAATTCCTTCTTGTATAAGTGATTTTTCCAATCACTCTCCCACATCCAACCTCATTGAATCAACAATGGCAAACTTAAAACCAGTATGTCCACTGCAAACCTGACTATGTCTATAGAGGGGGTTTGTTTCCTTTTGATGTCTAATTTCATACAAATGCTCATATATCCTACATTTCAGGGCTCTCTCTGTTTTCCCGATGTAGAACCCATCACAGGTGTTACACAATGCAATATAAACTATCTTATTAGTATAACAGTTCCCTTTCCTCAAGTATATTACACTTCCAATATTATTATTTAAGGTTACCAAGGGTATCTGAAAGATGTATCCACAATATGAACAACGTCCACAGGGTTTAGTATTTCCTCCATCATGTGCCCCATCCACTCTAGTTTTCTCCAAATTTGACTTAATGTTACTACCAACCTTCATGGAAAAAATTAGTTTCTCCCCTACCTTATTGTAAACCTCATTATTCACCTTGAATATACCCCAGTTTTTATATAAGATCTGTTTAATCTGATTAGACAAGGGACTATGTTGAATAGCACATGCCTGATTGTAATTTCTAATGTTAGAATTCAAAAGGATGTCCTGTTCTGGTACATCCCCTGATTTATCCATTCCATTCCCAACTCTATCCATCTTGGATCCACCCACAGCACTAGCACTACCCAATAGGGGCTTATATCTCTTCCCCCATTCACCAAGAACATCCACAATAATGGGTAAAACTATGTGGGGGGATATCCCCTCTCAAAAAACATGTTTTTCAAAAATTCAAGCCCTTTTATTACATCTTCTCTATCTGAGGTCATTCTATCCACTCTAATTGCTTGACCCTTAACTATACTTTTTGTCTGATTTTTAGGGTGGTGACTCAAATAATGTAGGTAAGCATTATAGAATGTCAGTTTCTGGTATACATTAGATTTGAAACCCTGTTTGGTCAGTCCCTTGTCTAATCAGATTAAACAGATCTTATATAAAAACTGGGGTATATTCAAGATGAATAATGAGGTTTACAATAAGGTAGGGGAGAAACCAATTTTT
>NC_056749.1:466931275-466976275 GCF_019279795.1 Protopterus annectens
ATGAAGCACTCCAATTATACTCAGAAAAGGGCTAAATTATATCCTGCTTCTGAGCTGATATAGTGCGAGACTTGGCCTTAACAACAATTGTTAAGCACTCCCTACATGCTGTTAGCATCAAGTCTAAAAGCAGACAGTGCCAACTAGAAAGCAGCAGCAGGACAAGAAATAGCTTTGTTTCAACTCGTGTTTCTACCTACTGTCTGGTAAAGCATGCACACATTTTTTAATTAAAATGCTTCCCTTAGGCAGGGAAAGTGTAAGGACATCATCCATTTCCCCAATTGTCTCAGTCAGTGATATGGACCAAGCTATGTCTGTAATACTTCAGAAGTTTATTATTTTAGTTTTTAAAATGAGATAATTGCTCAATGACCTGATGTTGCTGCCTGAGTACCTAACTTAAATACTTTAGTAGTAACACACAGTATGATTTTTAAATGTTTTAAAAATATTAGCAAGTTGCAGGATATCAAAAGCATTTACTTTTATTTTTCTTCTTATATAAATAGTACAAGCTCAATCTTCACAAAACACTAAAACAGGACACCTCGAAGGGTTGTGTTTAATTGTGATGAAAGGACAAAGTCTAGAAAAGTGACAATGGATAAATGCTTGTTTTGATTTAAAGACGTATTTATTTTCTAGGTTTCCAGGCTTAGATTTTTTTTTTTGCATTAGAATGTTTCTCTCCTCCACATTTGCTGTTAGTCACACATGCTTGCTTTTTCAGTACATTTTAATTTCCAGGTTTGTGCAAGATCGATTTATCTCAGTTTTCTATAGTTTACATTTAGTGAATACCCTGCAAGCCATGCGTATTCTTATAGCCTGATGTTCATCGTGTTACCCTGCTGCAGTCATCACACTTGGGTTATCCTGCCGTCAGGCGATCCCGCAGTTGGCCCGAATTCCAAAGTCTTGGTCCGGCGTCAGTTGCTGTCGCTTCTTCCCAGACGTCAGAGCGCCAGGGGTATATCAGAGGTATCCAGTGCCATTTTCTTCAGTCTTTCTTGCCACGCGGTGCCCGAAGCAGAAGCAGTTCGCAAGTGCCGGTCGGCCGACACCTGAGATTTTCGAATCGAGTTTCAGTCCGAAGTCTTCAAAGCTAAGTACCCCATTGGGGAACCTTTTCTTGCCTCAGTCCAATGTCAGAAAAAGTTAACAATTGCATTTTTTGTGGGAAGCAAATACCTCATAAGGACGTTCATTCTTTTTGTATACCTGGCCTAGGCCCAGACCACGACATCACTGGTTGTCGGTTTTGTGCTAGGTTCAATAAGTGAACTATAAAGTGTCGCTTTGATTTCGCACGAGACTACTTCGGTAGAAAATTTAATTACACTATGCCATCAGAGCAACCGACTACCGGCGTGCATAAAAAATGCAAGAAAAAGGACAGGCAGCCTAGACCCAAGCCAGACTCCGAGGCCTCGGCTGGCCCGGTCGCCGGTTCTCCGGTTTTCAGTGAGGTGCCTACGCAGCCCCTGGCTACAGCTGAATTGGATCCCCAGACCGCATCGGATCCCCCAGCATAGAGTTCTAGGCTGATGCAGCCATTTTCCTTAGGCGCTACCGACGACATTGCAGTAGGGGAAGCCGGTGCTGCTGAAACTCCTTCGGTTTCTGAAGGTGTCTTCAGACCGACTACCCTCACCATAAAATCTTATGCTAAGCTTAAGACTTCTCTAAAACCAAAAAAGTCTACACTTCAGTCTCCAGGTCAAGGCCCTATGCCTAAGAAACAGATGCTTAAAATGGCTGAAGATTTGATTTCTTTGATCAGGGGTTCCCAACCCCCCCCTGACAAAAGGCATAGACAAGAGGAGGATTATGCCTCCTCTGATCAGGTGTCTGTTTCCTCAGGCTCCTCTGAGGAACAGGATTACTCCTTCCCCCCTTATGAAGATTCTGATGCTGAAGACTCCATTCCCTCAGCTTCTCCCCCTGAAGATTAATCCTTTGGGGAAACCTTACACACCATGAGGGAACATTTCCACTGGGAAGGTCAGGAACTACTCTGACTCAAAGAAAAGGCTCTGAGAGTTTCTTTTACTCCCCCAGCACAGACCACTTGCTATCCCCCCAGTTTTGGACATAGTGGATGATGTCTTCCTAGAATCTAGTCTAAATCCAGATTCTCTGCCTCCAGCTCCAGCCAAACCAGATAGATACTATAGAGTGCCTGACTCTCACAAATTCCTTTACAAAAGCCCTGCTGCTGATCCAGAAACAATCTCCCAGGGTCCCAAAGGGGCTAAGGCTTCTATGGCTAAAAATCCTGTACCCTCAGAAAGGGACTCCAGAGCACTAGATAGGTGGGGGAAGAAGGTTTACACCTCAACTACTCTAGCTATGAGAGCACTAAATTGTCAATTTCACATGCTTAAATACCAGCAATTCCTAATGTCTCAAATAAAACAAAAGATGGGCACGCACCCTCAACAGTCTGAATTCAAGGAAATGCAAGATCTGTTGCAGGCAGCTGAACAGGTGGGCAAACATACTTTACAATGTGGTTTGATGGCTTGGAAGCTTCCTCTAGAGCAGCTGTTACTGGGTCTGTTATACGTAGGCATGCTTGGTTAAAGGAACAATTTCTGCCTGATCATGTTAAAGCAAAGTTACTGGATGCACCCTTATAGCAGGATGTTTTATTTGGTGTTAAAGCAGAGGAGGTTTTAAAGAAAATGGAGGATAAGGCAAAATCTATGCAGACGGTCAAAGATTTCTTACAGGTACAGCCCCCACGCTTCAGCAGAAATTGGCCAACAAAAAATTGGTCCTTTCCAGCTTCTGACAGACCACAGAGGGGTAAATACAGGCACCCAAGGGGCAGAGGACAAGCACAAATCCCTTGCAAACCTCGCCAATGGGGCACTACAACACAGAAGGGAGGAGAAGACAGGTCCCAAACCACTAGAAGGCAAACACAATGACTTAAACCTCAAACTGCAAAGCAAAACCCTCTTGGCAGCTCCCTTGGGAGGAAAATTAGCACTTTTTGCAGACAACTGGCGCATTGTCACAAAGGACAAATGGGTCCTAGACATTATCTCACACGGATACATTTCCACACCTTGCCAAGGATAAAAGGAATGCCAAACCTGCCACAAAATCAATGGGCAGAGGCGCAAAAACAAATTACAGCTCTCATGGACATGAGAGCCATTCAACTGGTACCTACACAGGAGCAATGCCAAGGATTTTATTCAAGGCTCTTTCTAGTCCCCAGAAAGGACAATGCTTGGAGACCCATTCTGGACCTTTCAATTTTAAACACCTTCTTGCAAGTACCCAAATTCAAGATGCTAACACTACAGCAGCTTCTTCCCATGTTGGGCAAGAAAGCTTGGCTAGTAACGTTGGACCTCAAGGAAGCATACCTGCATGTCCCTATCAGACAAAATTGCAGAAGATACCTCCATTTCATTGCAGGTTCAACCCATCACCAATTCTCAGCACTGCCCTTTGGCTTATCTACTGCACCCAGGGTCTTCACAAAATGCCTGGCACCAGTAATTGCATACTGCAGACAGAGAGGAATTCAAATATACCCATACCTGGACGACTGTCTCATCCAAGCAGAAATCAAGGACATTCTCTTACAACACCTGGCTTTTGTACGACATCTTCTAAGTTGCCTAGGGTACACAGTAAACGAAAAGAAATCAAAACTAGTGCCCTCACAAAATATGACATTCCTGGCTTATCTGACGCCAGACAAACAACTACAATTAACTCAATACTTCAGAACAATGGCAACAAAGACCCAGCTCCCTGCAAGAAAAATTCTGCAGGCCTTGGGCTTCATGGCATCTTGCATACTACTAATACCATTTGCAAAACTGCATATGAGGAAATTACAATGGTACCTAAAAAGCGTATGGACTCAACACAGCCACAGCTTGGAAACAATGATAAATCTCATTCCCTGCCTTCAACAGGAGTTTCTATGGTGGTCACAGGCTTGTCACCTCAACAAGGGTCAGCCTTTCACCCTACCCCCAGCCAGGCAAACTATGACAACAGATGCATCGGACTATGCCTGGGGGGCGCACATGGCAGGATGGTGCGTTCAAGGTTTATGGACAGCACATCAAAGGAATCTGCACATCAATCAAAAAGAAATGCTAGCTGTACAAAATGCTCTGACAGCCTTCAAGGACCTCTTGCATCCAGGACAGCTTATCATAAGGACAGACAACACCACAGTAATGTGGTACATAAACAAACAAGGGGGTACACACTCCTACCCTCTATGCAGGCAAGCAATGACCTTGTGGAACACAGCACTGGCTTACCAAGTTCAATTACAAGCTCAATTCCTGCCAGGAAAAAAGAACACATTGGCAGGCGACCTAAGCAGAAACATCATGGATCCCCACGAGTGGAAACTGGATCCACAAGTATTCACAATGATAACTCAAAAATGGGGGCTCCCAGACATAGACCTGTTTGCCAGCCCTCAAAACTATCAGCTAGCAAAGTTTTGCACAAGGACTTTTTACCATCAAGCTTGGAAAATGGACGCACTCTCATTCAGTTGGAAAATGCTAACAGTATATGCCTTTCCTCCACTACCCCTTCTCACAAAGGTACTACTGAAAGTCAGGATGGAGAGACCCCGAATGATACCTATTGCCCCAGACTGGCCACGCCAGCACTGGTACCCACTATTAAGGAATATGGCCCAGGGCTCACCATGGATTCTCCCACAACTTACCCACCTGCTCACACAGCAAGACAATCAGATTCTACACAGCCAGCTCAAAACCTTAAACTTGGCTGCATGGCAAATCACCTAATCAACCAGCCAGCTCCTCTCTCACAAGCTGTTATGGAAGTTATTCTGGAGGGCAGGAGGCCCAGCACCAGGAAAGCCTACTCAGACAAATGGAAAAGGTTTTGCGCCTGTAACCAAGCTAAAGGCCAAAATACCCTTCAGCCTGACATACCTCAGATTCTGCAATATCTAACTGAGATGTTACACAAAGGGCTTTCTTTTTCATCTATTAAAATCTACGCCTCAGCCATTTCTGCTCACTACAACACGGATCCTCCCTTATTTTCACATCCACTCTTAAGGCAGTTTCTCAGAGGGGCCAAGAACATTAGGCCTCCCAGGAGAGCACCAACACCTACTTGGGACCTCAGCTTTGTTCTGGAAAAACTCACGCTACCTCCTTTTGAGCCAGATTTCTCAGTTGACTTAAAGTTTATATCATGGAAGACTGCCCTGCTGCTAGCAATCACTTCAGCTAGAAGAGTTTCAGAGCTTCAGGCACTAATGGCGGTAGAGCCTTTCCTCATTTTTCATCAAGACAGAGTTTCTCTATGAACTAACCCCTCCTTTATGCCTAAGGTGGTATCCAGTGTGGCTCTAAATCAAACCATCCATTTACCCACCTTCTTTCCAAATCCACAGAACAAAGGAGAAAGACTCCTGCATTCCTTGGACATTCACAAGCAGCTACGTTACTACTTGGATAAAACTAAGGTTTTCAGAAAATCTGACCTGATTTTTGTATCCTATGCTACAGCATCACAAGGAAAGGCTATCTCAAAACAAACCATTTCCAAATGGATAGGACATTGCATACGTTTTTGCTACACCCACCATGGAAAACCAGTTCCTGCTACCATAAGGCCCCACTCTACCAGGGCAGCAGCTACATCTGCAGCCTTCCTCAGGGGGGTGCCAACCAAGGATATTCTGGAAGCTGCAACTTGGAGTTCAGTACACACCTTCACCAAACATTACCACTTACCACTTTACTCTAAGATTAGAGCTGGCTTTGCCACTGTAGTTTTGCAGGGCCTTCTAGCCTCCTCTAACCCTATTTGACTCCACCTCCCATCCTTAGCTTTGGGATTCTACCCAAGTGTGATGACTGCAGCAGGGTAACACAGTGAACATAGTACAGTTTTGTACCTACCATAAATGTAGATGTTCGAGTGTATACCCTGCTGCAGTCCAGGTTACTCTCCCTCCATCCCCTCTGAACTAGCTGAACTTATCTCTACCACTCTATTCTATACTACCTCTGTGGTGTATTTGCTTGTACCTAAGGGTTTTGTTTTATTGTTTCCATATAGCTTTATGTATGTATATATATATATATATAAATATATATATATATATATTTTTTTTTTTTGCCTACCTATTAGGGGCACCTGACATCTGGGGCAAGAAAAACTGAAGAAAATGGCATCGGATGCCTCTGATATACCCCTGGCGCTCTGACGTCAGGGAAGAAGTGACAGCAACCGATGCCAGACCAAGACTTTGGAATTCGGGCCGACTGCGGGACCGCCTGACGGCAGGATAACCTAAGTGTGATGACTGCAGCAGGGTATACACTCGAACATCTACATTTATGGTAGGTACAAAACTGTACTTTGACAAACATTCACCAGTAGACAGAGAAATGTCTTCTTGCATTCAGTTAGTCATGATTAATCAGTAGCCATAGTAATATGTGACATTTGTAACTGCTTTTCTTTTTGAAGGAGAGATTCCTTTAGCGCAGAAACTCAAGAATATTTAAAATAGTGTAAGGTGATTGCTACAGATTTAAGAAAAGTGTAAATAAAAATTAAAAACAAAAAACAAAAGCTTCAACTGTCTGTGTGGCACAGAGACTTTGGCCATGATCACATGCCAGATTACCTGGTTTTGATTAGTGGCCTAGAAGATGGAGGAAGTAGTCAATAGAGAGGATATAAGAGAAAGTGGCTAATCTAAACTCATCCACCTGGGGGGTGATGTTTATGTGAGTCCTTTTGCAAGATGTCCACCTGGCAGAAGGTTTGGCTCTGAAAGTTTTATAACTGAGGAGTCAGGGAACAGGAGTCCGTGAAGGAACATGCAAGCTTTATAGCTGGAAACTTGGGTGTGCTGAAATATATCCTCTCTCACTGGGTCCAGTACAATAAGCATTACACTTCATTTTCCTGCCAACAAGGTGAGGGGTATCTTAGGAGCAACATCTGTTTACACCCTGCTGGATGATGACAATAATTCAGTAGACTCTCTCTTATCCAGTCTCACTGGGACCAGACCTTAGGCTGAATAAATGAATGGCTGGTTAATCAGAAAAAGCATAAAAAATAGCATTTATAGCTTGTAAATCAGATTAAAAAATTATGTATATATGTTGTATGTACATATTTATTCGCTGGAAGTGAACACAAGCAAGAGAGGGAAAGTCTTGGAAGTCAAAGTTTCACTTTTAAGACATGGCTTGTAACTATATTGGCAATGTGTTTGACAGTATGTGGAGGTCACAAGTGTGTGGATCTATGCTAAGTAAAGTTTAAGAACTTTGCTTACAGAAACTTGTGAGTGAAGAAACAAGGGCCAGTTTACTTCAGCAACTCCCAGTGACCGCTGTATGTTAATGACCTTAAGTTTGTAAACTCGAAAATTCATAACAGTGGTCTGAGGATTAGAAGCATTTAGGGGAGGTTGATAATATGGAATTAATGAGGCTATGGGATGGTGGACTTGGTTACTTCATCTACCACTAGCTGGGTTGGTTGTTGCATTAGCTGATACAGTCACTAAACACAGGTAAGTCACTCATCCAATTTTGCTTTAACCTGGCACTTCGGAACATCTCGGCTTATTGTTTTAATCTTAAAATGTTAAAATATTAAACTTGCAATATATAAATAAAAACTGCAGGTTCATTCTTGTTTCAATATTTTAACATTTTAAGATTAAAAAGATAAGCTGAGATGTTCCGAAATACCCACAGGAGGCAGAAGTGTTGTTCTTCTCTGTTGTCTGTTGCTATGGCTACAGTAGAAATTTGAAGGCTGGTTAAAAAGGAGGCCAGTTAAAAGGAGGCCAGATAAGAGGGAGTTTACCTTACTGGCTTTTCCCTCCTCCTCCCAGGGTTCTGTGATGCTAGGGGTTGGGAGTAACAAAATGGTCATATACGGGATTGGGGCTTGAAGTTCATGACTGGGGAAGGGAGAGAGATGGGTTAAAATTATTAAAAACACACAAGACATGCAAATTGTAAAACATGAAATGTGAAGCTGGCTGCTTTTTAAATATCAATTAAACATGATTCCTTTTAAGTCTGATATATTAGTCATTTATGTCTTTAAGTATTTTCCTTCTGTATCAGCGTCTTTTATTGCCACTTTGATAGGCAGGTGTGGTTTGATGATGATTACCCTTCATTTATGAGATAACATGATGTTGGTGTTGCTTCTCTCTGTTGTACTCCTACGGGCCATATTAGTGAGTATGGTTAAGGACTTGGTATCTTGTATGTTATGGCATATACAACAGCGAGCATGCTCTGACTGGCTGCATATACAACAGCGAGCATGCTCTGACTGGCTGCATATACAACAGCGAGCATGCTCTGACTGGCTGCATATAAAACAGCGAGCATGCTCTGACTGGGTGCATATACAACAGTGAGCATGCTCTGACTGGCTGCATATACAACAGTGAGCATGCTCTGACTGGCTGCATATACAACAGTGAGCATGCTCTGACTGGCTGCATATACAACAATGAGCATGCTCTGACTGGCTGCATAACATTGTGTGTTACATTTTAGGTATCTGTGAATGGAAAATGCTTAATAAAACTGCACATATGAGATGAATGTGCCACTGAATACTCAGTACTGTGTGTGAGCCTCTTGAGACATCAGCTAGCTATTTGTAAGGATAAGTATAAATATGCTTTATGCTTTTCTAATTATGGTAAATCAAATGAAAATTGTGCAGATATAATTCATATGTTCTATTAACAGGAAACTGAAGGTTCTGACGCAGCAGTTACTGAAGAACAGAAGAATAAAATATAAATATCTTGCTCTGGACTCCTTTCAAGTTGCAGGACTGCAATGCTACATAATGTCTGGTGTTTTCTTAGTTTTATATTCAGTTTTACAAATCACCCAAGACTGGGAGAGCAGAAATATGAAAGACATCTCGATCACCTTATACGTTTGCTTTTACTTTTTTTTTTCTTATCTGTGCCATCATTCACACATTCAGTACACTCAGCAACATTCAAAGTAGGGGTGATAGGAGCTTGGACTTGTGATCCTATCTTTGCGAAAGCCTTGCCAGATTTAGCTGCCACATTAGCAGTGCAGCGTATTAACAAGGACTCATCTTTAGATTTGGGTTACTGGTTGGATTATGTTACCCTAAATGAGAACTGTGAAACTTCCAAAGCTTTGGCTGACTTCCTTACATACTCAAAGACAGCCGCAGGTTTTGTGGGCCCCACTAATCCTGGGTACTGTGCTCCTGCATCGCTCCTAGCCAAAAACTGGAACAAGCCTTTGTATTCCTGGGCATGTATCAATTATGAACTAGATGATGTGAAGAGCTATCCAACATTTGCAAGGACACTGCCATCACCTTCCAGAGTTCTCTTTAATGTGATGAAATATTTTCGCTGGGCACATGTTGGCATCATCTCCACTGATGAGGACATCTGGGTAGACACAGCCAGCAAAATAGCCAATGCACTGAGGAGTAAAGGGCTACCAGTTGGAATTGTTACTTCAATGGGTGCACAGACTGCAAGTATCAGAGAAGCATTAGAAAAGATTCACAAGGTGGACCGTCTTCGCAGTGAGTTGACACTGCCTCTTAATTAGAGCCAATTTTGGCAGGTTGTCAGTGTGCAGTAACATGTAAATGACATTTTGAAGGGAGATGCAGCTACTGATTTTGCACTAGTCAGTTATTTAAGGGAAACCCCAGATGTATCTGTATAAACTTCCATCTTCTAACTGAATCATTTATGTTCTTTTCAGCCGTAACAACAAGCATTCTGTAGATGACTTGGTACTGCACATCATGCTTAGTATTGTCATATAACTGTTAACTTTGGTTAAAACATTAGCAATCAATACCGCCACATCCCACCAAGGCAATATCTAGCTCCCCCCAGTCTGTATCTCAGACATAAAGCTAGACTACTTCAGATGGTGCTTAGCCAGCATATGCTATAGTCTCAGTCATTCTGTCATCACCAGCGAGGTCGAAGATGTTTCATTCTGCACTGCTATTATACAGCAATACTCTTTAGGCAGCATGCTGAAATGAAATGAACTTATAATGTCACATTTAGTAATGTTCTCTGCTTGCCTTTTATTTTGCGTTGTGGAATGGGGTGCAAAATATTTATAAATGACTGTATCATCTGCTTTCTATATAATGATTGGGATTTACTTTTCTAGTTTTTGCCTTGCACTTAACCACTCACCAGTATTTGTAGATCTAAAAACATATTAGCATTTGTCTCTCTACTGAAATGTCAGTACTGTTACCGCTGACTGCTGACACATGGCAAGAAAATGATCAAAAATGCACTAGCAGATAAACAGTCTGTAGGAACAATAAATGCACAAACAGAATATGGGGTATACAGCGCAGTTAGAAGAGGTGAGATGAAGCAGAACCACCACCATATAACAAACAAACAAACAAACAAAAACAGAAAATAGCTCACTACTCTCTATCATTCTCTGCCAGATTAGCTTAGATCCTCTTTAGAGATTCTGAAGTTAATTTAAGTGGCATCTCTACATTTAAAGGCATGAGATTCTTAGCTTCAGAAAAATATTCATCTGACTTTGCACCCTGTTCTGTAGAAAAGGGGAGATGACTAGCAGAAACAACATTGAAAGCAAAACGGAGTTTGAAACACTCATATTATTAAAGATTACTGTATAATGAGAGAACAGGTTTTTATATTAACTTCTGACTTGAGGCTTATTAGGCATCTTTGTATTTCTTAGAACCCATGTACGTGCCTAGTTTTCGTCTGAAATAGGTTGGGCATTTACTTGCCTGATTCTTTTTTGATAAGCTTATCCCAAAGTTAAAGTAGCTGTTTTGTAGGATCAGTATCCCATTTTATATACCATTAATGTCAGTTGTAAGCCTTAAATTAGCCAGCCTAGTGTTGCCTTAGCATGTTATATGCTCACAACATTGACCATGCAACAAGACGAAACCTGTCACTGCTCTGAGAACAAGACAAAACTACTCAGGAGTCTGCATGCCACTGAGAAGAGTGACAACTTCTTAAGATTACCAAGTAGGAACTGTTTCTTAACTTGATGATTTGTCATAATATTGTCTTTACTATTATATGATAAATTGTATTGCTTTAAAAGGCAGTGCCACATTCTACAGTGGTGTACATTAATGTAATGTACAGTAGGCTGATAACCAACTATTCATGACTTTGAATATCACAAAAGCAAATCTATAAGCCACTCTAAACAAAATGATCACACCTCGGTCACAGTTAAGTTTATTATTCACTAATACCCCTAGGCCTCTAACACAGTAGACAGTTTTTGTAGTCAAATTTAGTTTTACCGCATTTCTTAAAAATAATAATAATAATAATAATAATAATAATAGACTACTACTGTAACAACAAGAATGTATGTTATTGAATCCTTCTTGGAGTGGTCTCACATCTACCTGATGGGGATAATGTTATCAAGTTTGCAGTCATTTCCTTATTTAGAAATCCAGATGGTCTTTCTTAGCACAAGAGCAGAAAAATGATTCCAAACAGTAGGGGATCTATGACAAAGCTTTGTGACACACTAATGGTCAGATAAGCAGCATCTGACAGAAAGCCTCATAGTCAGACTTGTGTTCTTTTACTTATTCTTTGTTTGATTTGTCAAGTAATATAAATACCCAGTCTTCAATACCCTTCTGTGGTATAGTGTCAGAAACCTCTGCTGAGTCCGGATAGGCTATATGTTTGGCGAATACAGCTGCAACATCTTCAAGAATGATACACGATTTAAAGGACCTAACTTTAGCAAATGCACTTTGGTAAAATACATTGGGAAACAAGTTTACATTATATCCGTGTATACGCTCCACTGTTTTTCTCTCCAAAGTTTTGAAGAGTATGATTGTTATCCTTAATGGATTACAGTTGTCAAGGTCTGAGGACCCCCCACCCCAATACAATATGCATTAGGGTTATTTTAGGTTGGTACCAAAGTTTTGTGATTTTTTTTCCCATTGTTAGATGTCCATTAAAGATTACCAATAATGGCTTAAAATGTGGTCACGACTCTATATAGAAAGCTACCAGGAATAGTGTCAGAATTCACTGAGCTAGTGTTTTGATTTTTTTTATTTTGTTTACGGTTGTCATGGCTATATCTTTTTTTATGTATCGTGTAGACTCTGTTCACATGACTTTCTTGTATATTTTTGGGTATTTTAAAATTTTTATAAAACTTGTGTAGCAACAAACTAGTTTTTTCTTTAGGTTTAGAGAATAGCTTGTTCATTGCTGTTAGGTTGCTGCATATTTGCTTTGTGCACTTCAGTTTCCAAATGTAGTTACTTACTACCTTATTATTGCCTTCTTTCGTAGTGAGTGCTTAACTTTGTAGTTAGGTCTACATCATACCTGTCAGCGTGCAGACATGGAAAACAGAAACCAAGGCCCCTGAAAACTAGGATCCTCCAGCTAAAAGTATGGACATCTAATTGGCATAAAATTTGAATACCAAATATCACATAGGCTCATAAACGTTAGCTAGGCTAATGGCTTAAAAGCCCTTAAAAGCCTAGCCAACATAACCCAATTTTACCTGCTATATGGCCCCTATGGGCAAGACGATGGCTTGGATTTGTGCCTATGCCTTCGCTATCATATGGACTGCCCCTGTCCATAAGGGACATAGGCACTACCTCAGATGTGAATTTGTGATTCCACATCCATTGATACAAATTGCATTTGAAGAGGGCTAGGGAAGACCTCTGCTTAACTTGAATAAGAAGCCTGTTCCAAAGAAGGTGCAGTCTCTGAGACAAATATCTGTCTCTTGAGCAAGTTTTGCTTGAGTCAGTGACTAAATTTAGATCCCTAGTCTGAGTGACCCTCATGCTGTTTGACTTGTGGATGTGCAGCAGCACCATCAGGGCTGGATTTGTGAGTGCCTTGTAGGTCAGGCATAGGTCACCCCTTAATAGTCGCCAGGAGACATTGTAAAGGGATAGGGCTTTTAGTATATCTGCATAGGACATGTTTACACCCTGCGTTTTCTCTGTGAGGAATCTCTGAGGTCACTCCAGCTGCTTTAAGTACCTGGTCAAGAACATATCAAATGGCTCACTGTACTCGATTATTGGTCTAATAAGGGCTAAGTACAGTGGGACTTTAATTTCCTTGGATCTGGATGCCATAGCTTTACTTATAAGTTGTGCCACATATAAGGACTTCCTCACCACTGTGGGCACATGGTCAAACTTCACACTACTATCTATCTGTGTACCTAGATCTCTCACCTCTGAGTCTACTCTTAGGGGTCTGCTATTGATGATGCAGGGGTATGTGACTTCTCAAAGGGTATGATAATGCAGTTTTTCCCATTTAGTTTTAGGCCATGGTTCTGACACTAATCACTTTTCTGATCTAGACCCTCCTGAAGGATATCTTCATCGTTGGGGTATTCAGTGATTGCTCCCAGCTTGCAGTCATCAGCAAACTTTGTCATCTACAGTTCTTCCACATTAGCTTTGACTTCATAGAAGTATATTTCAAACAGGAGTGGTCCCAGCACCGAGCCTGTGGCACATCACTAGTAACTGGCCTCTTGCTGTATCTGGATTCACCCACTTTAATCAAGTTTGTCCTATCCACGAGCCAATTGGCTAGTCATCTGGTGATGTAGGTGTTTATGCCTAGTTTTGTGAGTTTACTTATAATACACAAGTGGGGAATTATGTCAAATGCCTTGGCCAGGTTGAGGTAGGTGGAATATACTGTTTTACCCTCATCCATGACCTTATTGACTTTCTCAGAGAAACCCACCAGATTCAGTAGACATGACCTGCATTTGACAAATCCAAATTGGGTTCGATGATTATTCTTTCCATGGCCTTACATATAAGACTAGTCAAATTTATGGGTCTGTAATTTCCCAGTAAATGGTCTCCCTTTATGCAGAGGGATGACTGTTGCTATCCTCCACTCTATCGTGACAAAGTCAATCTGGAGGCTGTGGTTAAATAATGATCCTAATGGGCCTGATAAGTTCTGAATTAAGCTGTTGATGAGGCAACCTGGTATATCAACAGGCCCCATTTATTCCATGTTTTTAGCTTTAAAGAGCACAGTGGCAATCTGTTCTTTGTTGATAATTGGTGGTGCAGTAGTGAAGGGTATTTCTTGTGGGTGAAAGGAACGGGGGTAATGGGGAGGTGAAATTTGAGATGAATGTGTCAGCCAGCAGATTTGCTATTTCTTCTAGCTAAGTATAGGTGATGCCTTCTACAACTAATTCCACACATTGCTAGGTGTTGCCCTTAAGAATGAGGACAAAACTGAAAATGCCTTATGGTTATCCTTAGCTTTGGAGGCTATTTTTACCTTAAAGTCTGCTTTCACATACTTAGCTAGTTCCCTGATTCACTTGTTTAGACTAATGAATGACTTTTTGCTTTGTTTTGCAAATTCCTTTATACTTCTCAACAGGATTTTCTTTCTTTCTTTTGATGTACAACATATTAATACCTGGGAGCCACAAGGGTAGCTTGTTTTTCTAGTATGAAATGGGTTTATTTTGGTCTGGTACTGCCATTTCTATGTAGTTATTTATATGGCCATACAGGGTTTTTTGTGTACACCTTTGCATAGGTTTCTGTATTTTCTGGATTTGAGGGAGCTTGGAAACTAGCTATGCCATCCATTAATAAGTTCTTCAAGTTTTTTTTTTTTTTGGTTAGCTGGGGCCTCTAGTTTTACCTTTATTACCAGTGAGGACATCACATGGGGAGTGGGGGGGGGGGTAGTGCTCTCCCATATTTGTGAGTACCAGATCTAGGATATTTGTTCCCCTAGTGGTAGTGCAGACTAGCTGCTCCAGGGCATTTGAATTATGTTAGTGGCCATGTATGCCTCCTAATTAATGGAGGGGTAGTTAAAGTCAACCATGTCTTCTCAGGCTGACAACTATTGGATCCCTTTGGAATGATACCAGTCGCTAAGCCAATTATTAAGGTCAATCATTTTCTGCTGGTATTGGGGCATCATCCTTGGAGGTGGCATAATGCTGCTCAATGCTGGGCTCATACCTGTCTGTGACACATATTCTGAGAAGTCAATCATGTCTTTCTTCATATAGTCCAAGGAGGTATGTCTCAGGTCATTCACACCCACATGGACTATGACTAAGTCATACTGTTACCTAGGGGTAAATGATCTAACTGGTTACATGATCTGATGGATCCTGGCCCCTGTCAGGCAACTAACTGTAACCTTCTTATTCAGCCTGGTAAGGGGGACATCAATGTGTCTCACAATGGAGTTTCCTATTAGCAGAATATTGGATTGTGGAGTGTTTCGTCTTAGGGGCTTGATAGTTGAGACACAGTGAAATGTGGCTTTATGTGCTATGATGTGAATTGTCTTGTTTCTGTGTATGTAGAGTTTCTGAGGACTGCACCTGAGAGGCCTTTGAGGTTTGGGTAATTTACATGTGAGCATCTCCGTGTATGTGGGTCTATTCGTGTGGTCCTTTGTGGGTGCTGTGATTTGTGTGAGTTGTTGGCAACCTGCTTGTTGCTTTTTGTGACTGGATGTAAGAGTCTAGCCTCCAGTGTCAATGTGTAACTACATGCCCCACATACTGTAATTGTTTGAGAATTAAGTTGTGGTCAGTGTACATAAGGTAACTGCTACATGAATAACTCTTCCAAATTCCATTAGCAATGTTGAATACTATTCAGAAACATGTTTCAAAAACAGACAGTGATGAAAATGATGGGAAAAATATTATCAAAGAGACAGCATAAAATCTGTAAACTTTAATGAACTTTATCACAAAATTCTACTATACACGGTAATTTAATTTTGCTTCAAAAAAAAGGAGTTCTAAGATGTGTGTTCTTTTTTTTTAAGTTATTGTTGCTACTGGTATGTTGGGCATGTAGTATGGTTTTCTGTGTTCTAGACAAAAATCACAGGTAATGAGGGGGATTCAGAAAATTGTGTGAAGGGGTAAACTGATCCTGAAAATAAGCACATGCCTCCAAAAATAGGTATGTATTGTGCAAGGGTAAATCAGGCCTGAAAATAGAATTATACAATGACCCCCCCATTAATATTCCAAAACGTGCATGCTGATTGGTCAGCGTGCACGTCGTAAATCAAAGACTTATACTAATGGAAAAAGGTCCAGTCGCCTGGACTTTTTCCATTAGTATAAGTCTTTTTTTTTTTTTTTTTTTACAGCAACGGAAAACACAAGATCTACGTTGCTTTTTAGAAACTGTCTCGCTATGTTAACATCGCGAGACAGCTTTAAAAAAAGTAACAGAGATCTTCCTTTCTCTGTTGCATTTTTTTAAAGCTGTCTCGCTATGTTAAATGGGTTTAACATAGTGAGACAGCTTTAAAAAAAGCAACGGAGATCTTGCTTTCTCCGTTGCTTCCACCCACAGCTCTGATGTACTGCGTAAGCATACGCATGCGCAGTACATCAGAACTGCCGCAGAATACCAGACAGCTGTGGAAGGGCAGCACGAAGGCATTATACAATGCCATTATTTAAGAAAAGTAAGTATTTTTTTATTAAATAATGTCATTGTATAATAGCAATAACTCACTTCTGGGTGTGGGTAATGCTGGATTTACCCACGGTTGTCTTTTTTTGGCCACTCGGGCTTCGCCCTCGTGACCAAACCATGCCAACTGTGGGTAAATCCAGCATTACCCACACCCAGGTGTGGGTTATTGCTTAAATATTCTTCTAAAATTGGAAGTTGAGAGGTCTGTGTGGTCTACATTTCTTTTTAAGACTTATGAGAGCCTTTTGAATTTTCTTTCAACTAAATTTATTCTGCACACAGAGCATACACCGCACATTAATAGAGCACCCCAGAGTTCCAGAAGCCAGCAAAAGAGCACTAAAAATTTTTTTATATAATTATATTTTCTTTTTTCTTAAATAACTTAATTCTATACTATCAATAATCTGCATCTGTGTGCAGGTAACATAGGATTTACTTACACCCAGTCATGGATAACTGCTAAAATAGAACATGTCAATTTCATCGGCAATCAACATCTGTCATCATAAAAAGCATGCATTGGACAAAGCAATTATTTACAAGCCACGTGAGGTTAATTCACATATACAAGACCCAAATTTTAAAATCCTTTTAATATTAATACTTTACCGATGCCTGGTATAGTTGTACCAATTAAAACGTGTGTCATTTAGTCTCCCTTTTCTCTGATAAGCTCTAAAAAATACCTCCTTAGGTTTTAAAGTTATACTATCTACAATCCAAAATGTTAACTTTTTAAAACTCAGGGAGAAAGCTGAATGTTTAAAGAATGTATATTCTTACTATATCCTAACATATTCATACAGCCTGTCTGGTAATTTATGTGTTGTCATCCCCACACAATTCACAGTACATACAGCACATACAGCAATGTAAATAATTCCTGTTGAATTATAGAATCTCTATTTAAATGTGACAGAAAAAACAAGGGCAGCAGTGCACATTTGGAAGCATCAGATTTGTTGTGTGGGCCCTTACTTTGAACATCGTAATTTTACAGACATTACTTACAAATGTGGTTCCTTCTTACAGTGGCAACATGGTAAGAATCACAGTATTTCCCTGGTGTTTGTAAATATGGCTCAAGATATATAGTTTCTATGAAGCAGCCCAAAGTTCCAGCATAGAGAGGAGGACATATGAAACAACATGCACATTTATTTATGGGTCTATTCAAAGTTGAACATCTATATAAATAAGAATTTGTGGTGAAATATTATAGATACATTGATGACTTGCTGTTTGTGTGTAAGAGTGGGTATGAGATGGCACAATCTTTTGTACAAAAATTAAATGGTAATCGATTCAATCTTAAATTTGATGGAGTCCAATATGGTGGATCAGTTATATTTTTGGATGTCCAGTTGCAAGGCCTGTTAGACAGTAAAATAAAAATTAAAGTTCATAGGAAATTTGAAGATGTCAGTCATTTTTTGGATGGGCGTAGTTGTCACCCACCACATTTACTGGAGGCAGTCCCTTGTGGTGAATTATTAAGAATTGGTAGATTATGTAATGATGGAAGGGAATTAGAGAAAGAGTTAGGGAAAACTATTAATATATTCTTGAGAAGGGGTTATAATAGAGAAGTTGTCAGGAAGTCTTTGGATAGATTAAATTCTGAAACTCGGATGTCAAATAAAGGGTTTATGGGATATCAGTATAGAAATCATAATGGGGATATGGAGTGTGCACGTAGCCAAGTGTCTGTAGTCACCACTTATGATGTATTCAGTGAGCAAGTTATTGACTTTAAGTATTTTTGAGTTTTTTTATTAAATTGCAAAGGGTTTACAAATAGTATATGTAAAACACTTATGTTTTCTTATAGGACGGGACACAACATAAGAGACATTATTGCACATAGTAAGCTCATTAAGCCAGATAGTAGTTTGCATATAGAGCCAATATTGATATAAAAAGAAACTGTTTTATTCTAAAGTATGGAACTCTGACCCCTGCTGGTTTAAACATTGATTACAATTGGATCTGAGTATACTTCCCACTTTTTCTAATACCTGCCAGAGGAGAAAAGGATTTATTTTGAAGTTAAACAAGCAAACTACTGCAAGTTTGCAAAAGTTGTAACTTGGACAGTTGTTTCTTGGTTTTAGAAATAAAGATATGCCCAATGTGACAAAGTAAACAATTTGGGTAGCCTTGCAGATTACTAACATGTGCCCACCAAATTACTTTTGGCAGACTACCACTGCATAAAAGCTATTTTGCTAAAGCAAATGACTACCTTAAACAATGTAATACAATTGCCTGGATTCATTGTGACTTTGGAGTAGGTTATGTAGTAAGATAAGTATACAAATTAGGTGGAATGACAAAGGGACAAACTTAGTGGGGGGATATCCCCCAGTTTTTTTTCTGTGGAATATCCACTGGCCTAAGTCAAACACATTTCATAAATTAAGCCATTTTGTACAGCTGTCTTTGCAAAATCAAGGGAATGAGATGGTCAATGGACCTCAGTGGGTGTTCATGCAAAATTCTCCAAATGGAACACTTTAGACTGGATTTTCACATTGATTCTCAACTATCTGCTTTTTCCTTGGTTATTATATCAGATCTTGAGTTTTTCCCAACATGTTGAAGTATCACACTTTTTCCCTGGATCAGGATGATTGCAAAGCAGACTACACTCATTAAAACTTGGAAACTGAATCTTTTAAGACTCACTAGTGATAGTTTACTTTCACTTTTCTTTTTTTTAAGTTTCTTAGTCCATATGATCGGCAAACAGCTCTCGTACTTGAGCCTAATTGGATCATTTGTTCCTTCTAGGTGTAAGGATCAAGGCTTTACTAAGCAGGGTGCGGCCTCTGTCCCATTCCTGTCTTGTCTGGGTATCCCTGGGAGCTTGGTGGTGGCTTGAGAGCTCTCCTATGTGATGCTGTAGAAAGGAACATGCCTGTCCTCTGCTTAAGTGACTCCAGCACTGTAGTAGAAGCTTGCTAGACCCATGGCTGTAGAAGGCTACATGCCTGCCATCTGCTGAGGTGACTTATCACCACTGCAATACAGTTTGGTAGGCCTTTGGCTATAGAAAGGTACATGTCTGTTCTCTGCTTAAGTGACTCATCACCATTTTAGTGGGGGCTTGCTAGGCTGATGGCTGTAGAAGGGTACATGGCTGTACTCTGTTTAAGTCCTCACCACCATTACAGTAAGGGTTTGCTAGGCCTTTGACTGTATAAGAGTATATAACTGCCCTCTGTCTATGTGACTCATCACCACTGCAATTGGGACTTTCAAGGCCCATGGCTGTAGAGGGGTAAATGCCTGCCCTCTGCTTAAGTCATTATCAGCATTTCAGTAGGAGGTTGCTAGGCTCATGACTGTAGAGAGGTGTACATTCCTGTCTTCTGCTTAAGTGACTCATCACCACTGCAGTCTGAGCTTGAAAGGCCTATGGCTGCCCTCTGCTTAAATCCTCATAACCACTGCAGTCGTGGCTTGGAAGGGTATATGCCTGTCCTCTGCTGAAGTGACTCAGCACCACTGCAGTTGGGGCTTGGAAGGCCTATAGCTGTAGAAGGACACATGCCTGCCCTCTGCTTAACTGACTCATCGTTACTGCATTAAGGGCTTGCTAAGCCCATGGCTGTAGATGATTTACCTGACCCGTAATAGGTGTCACTAATACAGTGAGCCAATCTGCTTCCCTCCCACCAGAATGGGAAAACCATCAGTGGCCACTCAGTTTCACTGTCCATTTCCTAGAACCTGTAGTGTCCATGCTGCTACTCAAATGCAGATCTATGCTACAAGGCTGGTCTGGTTTATTTTCACTTTTATGTTGCAGTTTGAAATATGGGGCCCACATATGACTAATTGGTCTAGAGAGTCTAGTAGACACATTTTCTTTAGAGTGGTGCTTGATGATATAAACATAAACTGTAGCTTAATACTTTAAATAAAATTTACTGAAAACCCCTCCTGTCTTTGAGAAGAGAGTAATTCTCCAGTTTATGACTTTACCTGCAGTTATGAGGTTCATAAGTTAGTACTAGGCAATCAGTCTGCAGACCATTACTGCCCTAGCCAAAAGACCCTATTCAGAGGTTCCCTCCAGCCTCGAGGAAGGCAAGGCAAGATAGACCAGGGGAGAATTTGAGGCTGCCCATCCAATTATCTAGGTTTACTTTGAAGGAGGCAAAAGGTAATGGAAGTTTGTACCAGAGGTGAAGGATATGCCTCTATCATGCTGTGTCCTATTTATCTGTTGATGAAGGTTTAATTCCTTTAACCTGGTATTTGAGGTACAATTTGTTATGTGAATGAATAGACAATGAAGCCTGTTTTGTTGCATCTGATGGAACGCTCTGTTCAGTTCTGAATTCACTGCTGATTCAAGTTTCTTCGGCGTTTGAAAACATCCCCTTTGCCACAAACTTGCATGGGAAGTGTCCATTCTGTTTATGTATATCATGTCCATACACAGAAGCCAACAATGCTGGCATGAACATTCCATTTATATCTCCTAGCATTCTGCTGGTCTTGATTTGAAGACAAAGTTTCCTATTGTCACACTACTCGCCTAACTTCTAGTAATTGAAATGCTTCAGTTAAGAGGTATAAAGTTAGTGTGCCCACTGATCAATAGCCAAGCTTTGATTTTCTGGGTTTCTGTTAATACTATGTGAACCTCTCACCAGATGCTCAGGGAAAGACAAAGATTATCCTAGAAAATACTACAAAATTTATCATTTCAACCAAAAGCTTCAAGTAACACTTAGGAGACAATAACTGTAAGAACACAATTTGGCTATTAGTAATAAGTTATAAAGTACTACACCACATAGAAACTGCAATACAATGCAACCTATGCCCTGTGGCTGGATTTGAAAAGCAGTGAGTTTTAACAGAAACACTGAATCCCTTTGAACTTAGTATTTTTCTTCTCTTATATTAGCATACTCCTCAACTGACCCTGACTTTCTAGAATGACTCTATACTTGCATCATAGTTTTCCTCTGCTCCTCATGATTTTTTTGAAAATCACTAAGCATTCCAGTCAATAACGCAAGACTTTAGAGCTTCATTCTTCTTATTTTTCAGAAAATGCATGCTGATACAAAAGTTGTTTTTTATTCATTTTTAAAAATGTATTAGAATAACATGTAAAGATTGTCTTTGGTTTTAGGCCTTTGCCCTTGTTCATAGGTAGGTACTAGGCTATTGGCCCTAGGGCCTATATAAGCCTAGTCAAACGGTACCCTGGCTTTTGCCACCCAAGAAAATTATTTTCCTGTGCCCCTGTCAAGCAGAGCCACAGAAGTGATCCCCGGGGTGAATTTCCTATCTCCCATCCAATCATCAAGATTTTTCTTGAAGAGTGCTAATGAGGAGCTTTGTTTGATATAGATAGGTAGTTTGTTCCAGAGTATGGGAAGTCTCTGGGACAGGAATTTATCCCTCCAGCATGTTCTGTTTATTGTGATGACAAGGTTTAGGTCCCTAGAGCATGTAGCTTGGAGGGATTGGGATTTCTTTAAGTGGAGCATGTCCAACAGCTCTGGGTTTGACATAGCTTTGTATGTTAGGCAGAGATTGCCTCTGAGTAGGTGATATGCGACAGAGTAAAGCTGGAGATTTTTGAGATGGTCTGCGTAGGGCATCTGTTTGAGGCCAGTAATCCTCTTTGTGAGGTATTTCTGTGGCCTTTCCAGTTGTTGTAGATGTCTTGTGAGGTACATACCAAAAGGGGCATTGTACTCTATAATGGGTCTAATGAGTGATGAGTAGAGGGGAACAATGACCTCTTTTTTCCTGGATGAGAAATCTTTTGTGATGAGGTGTGCCACGTAGAAGGATTTCCTGACTACTGTGGCGATGTGATTATCAAAGGAGAGACTACTGTTCACCTGTGTCCCAAGGTCTCTTATCACACTTTCGTTGTTAAGCAGACTACCGCCTATGTGGTAGTTCATGGGTACAGAGTTTTTACCAAAAGGGATGACAATGCACTTTTTGGCATTGAGCTTGAGGCCATGGCTTTGATACCAGGCATCTGTCTCAGTGAGGCCCTTTTGTAGGATGTCCACATCGTAAGGAGTTTTGATTATGACTAGTTTGCAGTCATCTGCGAACTTTGTTAGCCAAAGGCCTTCTGTAATAGCCTGTATTTCAGAGAAGTATATACCAAACAGAAGAGGACCTAGGAATGAACCCTGTGGTACTCCACTTGTCACTGGTCTGAAGTTGGATTTAGAGTCTGCTACTTTCACAGTGTGGGTTCTGTCAGTGAGCCAGTTGGCAACCCATCTTGTGACATAGGGATTTATACCTAGTTTAGTGAGTTTATCTATAATTCCAGAGTGGGGGATGGTGTCAAAAGCCTTGGCGAGATCTAGATAGGCTGTGTGAACCACCTTACCCTCATCTATGGCTTTGGTGACCGCTTCAAAGAAGTCTATCAGGTGTAGGAGACATGATCTGCCTTTTACAAACCCGAACTGGGTAGGGTCCAGAATTTGGAGATTACCAATGTCATTGTTTATAAGTTCCATAGCCTTGCAGGCCAGGCTCATCAGGCTAATGGGGCGGTAGTTCCCTGGGTCCGTGGTGGCTCCCCCTTTGTGGAGTGGGATAACCGTTGCTCTATTTTTATTTTTGACTTTGTCCATACTACTTTATTAAACAAGTTGAGAGTTACGCGTGGCAGTCATTTGAAATTTGAAGGTTCTGGTTCAATATGCCTAATAGTGCAGACCCTGTGGCATACGATTTAAGCCAGAAGGAAGCAAAAGACATCTAAAGTATGTTGTGAAACAGCGGCAGTTCATGTAGCAACATTTTAATGAAATAAGGAAAACAGGGCATATACTATTGTATGATGTCACTCCTGGGGTGGACTGCAGCATGATACAAAGCTGATTATTTCTAGTATCCTAGAATGATACATCTAAGAAATGAAAAAATCCATTTGTCCAGTGCTGTGCTTCAAGGTATATTGCAAACTACAAAACAAATGGAAGTGATGAGCCATGACCCAATGAGTTTAATCTTATGGGCTTAGGTTGAGAAGTTTTATGACATGCACAAAGATTTTATATTCTTGGAGTTAACAGTTTCCCTATACATCAAGAAACTTGTTTTTTTTAAACATATACTGCAGATGTTTCATGTTTCCAACTCAGACTTGATATACATGTACTGTAGTTTATTACACATTTAACAAAGTATTCACCATAGCCAGCTTTCCCATTTGAAGCATGCTTATTTACACGTAAAGTTCAGAAAAACAGAATGGAGCTCATTCCAAACAGTTCAATCTACAGTCAAAATAAATTCTCTTCTCAAGTTTTTCCTCTGCGGGGTTTTTACAGTTCAGATCAAAAGTAATATTTCTTCACATTCAAATGCAGTGTTCCCCTATAGACAGGGTTCTGGCATGGTATCCTTCCACACAGGCAAAGCAGACATGTCCAGCTTCTCCTATAAAGGGGTCAGCTCCTTTCCTCCTGCAGGCATACTCACCAGACTGCCTTCTTTCTGGTATAAGTAACTCCTTTTAGTATCTTCACAGGACCATCTTCAGACGCATATGTCACAAATCTCCTGTAAAAAGGGCAATGGGCTTTAATTATCCCTGTGTCATCTGTCCCCCATTAACTTTAGCTTCCTTTCCTGTTTCTACATTAGTATCCTTAAATGGACCAAACACCCCTCTACTATATGACCCTTCTGAGTTAGGTTTAATCATTTTAATAAACTTAGTTATAAGCATTTATAATAATGTTTCAGGTGGCCTAACCCAAACTGGCCTAACTGGGTAGACATACTGATGTGATTTAATTTTTTTTGGTCAAGGTTTCTCCTTTTCACATTACACTCTGTGTTTAAAAGATGAGATTACAATAAAAACTTCTGAGACAATATGTTCCTTACATTTACTTAGAATGGCAGTATTCATAATTAGTGCTTACTTTGGCAGTCTCTGGATTGAGTGTTTGTAACTTTCTTCTCATAACACACACTGATTTGTATTCTTTGTCATGTTTTAAAGACATTTCAGTAAATCCCTTTTTCTTTAATTACCAAATGTGGCTTGAATTAGATTTTTTTGGAAAACTAGGAATTGTTGAGCTGCTACAACTTCTCTTTCAGTCTCAGTTTTTGTCACAGAATATGGTTTCAGTAAAACAGCAGCAAATTCCCCAAGAAACAATAAATTTATAGCTCATGAAGGAGGCAACTATGAATGCCAGTGCCTAGAAAACCATCTGTGTATCCTTGGACTTAGGTGTATGACCCTAGTGGAAGGGAAGAAACAAAAGAATACAAATTCCTTGGTATGTGGATTTTCCTGGGTTAAAACCTCAAACCGTGATGGATAAGATGATGCCAGAGTGAGAGAGTTAAATCCCTAGTGCCACTGTTGCTTCCATACACACCCAACATATTGTGCACTGGGTAAGCTGAACAACATAGCCATGTCACGGAAAGGGAGCAACAGCTAAGTCATACTTTTTATATGTGGCAGTGTAGGGATTATTTTATAGGAATGCAAACATAATCTGTGTAAAGGTAATGTATTTAGGGGGCAATTGTCCTTTAAGATTTATTCTAGACTGGCAGTGCAATTAATATGAATCTCATAATTGTGTTTTCTGTGTTTTCCGGTGTTTTCCTTTGTAGTTCAAGAGGAATTGAGAGCCCCCTCCCCCCACACTACTGCAGAGGTGTTAAAACTGTCACTGCACCAAGAGACCCTTGCAGAATCAATTCCTCAGACTACAAATGAAAACCCTGAACAAAGACCTGCAATTTAGTTACTTTTCTAGCTGTAGCTGGATAACTTTTAAGTATAGTGTAAAATAAGGTCTGAGGCAAACATAAATGAGGGTGATCAGAGACAGAAAAAAAGCAGTCCTTTTACAGAAGGTAAAGAAAATGACAGTGACTCTCCCAAATCCCATTATATGTCAATGGCATGGAAATTTAAAGTTACTTCCTTATGTCTGGCATGAGTCATACAAAGTATTATGGGGAAGAGAAAGGGTTGAGGGAGTACAAAATAACGTTGACGCATCAAGCCCCATTGGTAGCCATGTTGTGGAAAACAGGCTAAAATTACAAATAAAGCACTTAGAGTGATTTTGATGTGTTAAAACAGGTCAGGAAACAAAGATAGATTGAAAAAAACATTTTTTTAAGTTCTAGGGCGGAGTTTTCCTTTAACACCTTCAACTGTTGCCAGTCTTATATCCAGCTTTCAGTAATAATTACTGAGTCTATATCTGATATTGAATGAGCTTGCTTTTTCCTATATGGAGTAGTACCCCCAACAGTTCCAAAATATCCACTGTACTCTTTTCATCAAGTTTTTTGTCTCTTAGCTAAAGAAGTTTGATTCTGATGTCATCTATTTGTGAATATATGCTATATAATACTTTGTGACATATAAACATGAATACATTTCACTGCATTGTCCAGCATAAATGACTTGATTATGCGGCAGGTCCATTAACTGACCCAATATTTCCAGTTCAAGATTCATCAATTGCAGTTCATCAAGTCCTGAGTTGTTGACCATGCAGCAGTGAGAGAACAGGACATATTCTCTCCTCAAGCAAAAGCTGATCTGGTCATTTCATGAGTGAATCACTGTAATGGGCTGACTAAGCATAAGCTGATTTGTGTTTAAATCAGCTTTACTATTTCTATCATCACTGCGTTTAATTGGAGATCCTTTCCAGCTAATAAATTACAGTCATAGGTTTTCACAATTGTTTTTTTTTTCATTCTTAACTATAAATGTACAGTCAGTGTGTCATTTGAATTATTTTTACTGGTAACATTTTGCAGTGTTTTGATAATAATTGCATGTTATATGTTGAATTCTATTTGAGGTTCCCTACTACGAGAGCGAAAGTCCATTTATGCGAATCCATAAATGCTGACACTTATTGCGTGAACCGGCATTACAGCGAATGTCCAAAACCATGAATTTGGAAATGTCGAATTACCATGGTTGGCCCGTCTGTGGTATAGCTCCATAAGGTAAGTGTGCGATAGTTACGGACCTTAGGGTTAGGGTGCGGGTTAAGGTAAATGTATAGATAGTTAATGTATGTAAGATTTAGTGTAGGGTTAGGAGTAGGGTTTTGGTAAATGTATGTATGTGGATTATTTATTTTGTTTGTTTATATTTTCGTAGGGGAAGTGTGCGGTAGTTACGGACCTTAGGGTTAGGGAGGGGTTAAGGATAGTGCATAGATAGTTGTGTATGTGGGGTTTAGTGTAGGGTTAGAAGTAGGGTTTTGGTGCTTTACTTTAGGTTAGAAATAGGGTTTGGTTAGTGTATGTATGTGGTTTATTTATTTTGTTTGGGTAGGTAGTATGTAGCGGGTGGTGGGATTGGCCGACTATGACAGTTCGAGATTTAAAATTTTGCGGTTTAGTGCATTTGGTATTCTCGCGGTTCGTGCAATTCGTATCGGTGTTTTGGTATTCGCTCAAAAGGAGTTTTGCTCTGGTAATATAGACCCTATTTGAGATAGGCCTTTCTTTTCGGAGAGATCCAGCTCCTTTGCAATTTGCTAAGCTGATACTATGTAAAAAGATGCTGCAGTTCTATTTTATGTATTTGTTGCTTTCAGTGATAATCATGTGTATGCATTCAGTCCTTATTGGGGGTCAGGAACAGAAACATCTCCTGGAAGTGGCACATGACTTGAAGATGACTGATGGATCTTACGTCTTTGTCCCATACGATACCCTCCTATACAGTTTACCATTTGAAGAAACCACATATGAAATCTTAAGCAGCAACTCCAAACTGCAAGCAGCTTATGATGCAGTACTTACAATTACCATGGAATCTGGGAACATGTCCTTCCACCAGGCCTTCAGAGATGCAGTCAACAAAAGAGAGATTTCAACAAAACTGAAAGCTGAACAGGTAAACTGTTTCAATGTCCTTGTATTCTAGTTTCTTTTAGATATGTATGCTTTTTAGGAATTTCTGCTATACTTTTAAAATTATTAGCAGGTATATTCTGGGGACACTAAAAAAGTCAGTCAGTTATGGATGATTTTAGATGTATGAAACTGCACGTCTATATCCCAAGAGTTTATTGAAATAATATGCAAACTGTTATACAAAATTTTAGTCTGTTTTACATTGGAATGGTGAAACTGAAAAACAAAAATAACTATACAAAGAAAGAAACCAGATATGGCTAGATTAACAAGAACCACGTTTACAGAATATCAAGAATCTTTATAACCCAGCAAATGGAAAGCTAGTCTTGTTTAATTCTGGTGTCCATCTAATGCAGAATAATGCAAGTTTTGTATATCTACAACTTGTATAAACATAACATTTTTGCACTCCAAAATTTGTATTATTTTTATTCCCTAAAGCATGTACAGTGGAGTATTTCTTGTACACCTACCTTCAGTACTTTTCTGTATTTTAAACTGCAAATAGCATTACATATCAAGCCAAAAAATCGTGAGCTGCTCTACTGCTAACAAAAATCAACAAAACATGAAGTGTTAAAATGAATCAGCAATATTTTCATGCAACTGCATTTCAATATTAATTTATCATGGTAAATGTTCAAAATTAATATGTAGAAAATGCATTTAAAGAGAAAAATAAGTGAAAAGCCTCTGATAAGGATAACATTTATATAAAGTGGTAGAAGTTTGTTTGTGTCTTTCGGCAACGGAACTCCGGTCTGCTAATGATTGGTAGTGGATTTTTACGTACCGGGTTACCAGCCCTGATGCACAACCTTCAACAAAGGCATGCCCCATTCACGTATGTCTCCACACAGAAGACGCTCTAGCTGAGAATCGAACGGGACAACGTCTTGCTATGAGGTGACAACGCTACCGCAGCACCACCACCACAGTTCTATAAAGTGGTAGAAGTGACTGACAAAATAATATAGCAATAACCTATGCCTGGGTGTGGGTAATGCTGGATTTACCCACAGTTGGTGTGGTTTGGTCACGAGGGCGAAGCCCGAGTGGCCAAACAAAGCCAACCGTGGGTAAATCCAGCATTACCCATACCCAGAAGTGGGTTATTGCTATTATACAATGACATTATTTAAGAAAAAAATAATAACTTTTCTTAAATAATGGCATTGTATAATGCCTCCTTGCTGCCCTTCCGCAGCTGTCTGGTATTCTGCGGCAGTTCTGATGTACTGCGCATGTGTATGCCTACGCAGTACATCAGAGATGTGGGCAGAAACAACGGAGAAAGCAAGATCTCCATTGCTTTTTACTGTTTTGCTATGTTAAATGGGTTTAACATAGTGAGACAGCTTTAATAAAGCAACGGATAATCTCTGTTGCTTATTTTAAAGTTGTCTCGCTATGTTAAACCCATTTAACATAGCGAGACAGTTTTGAAAAAAGCAACGGAGAAAGAAACATCTCCGTTGCTTTTTACAAACTGTTTCGCTATGTTAAATGGGTTTAACATAGCGAGATAGCTTTAAAATAAGCAACGGAGATCTCTGTTGCTTATTTTAAAGCTGTCTCGCTATGTTAAACCCATTTAACATAGCGAGACAGTTTTGAAAAAAGCAACGGAGAAAGCAACATCTCTTATTTTAAAGCTGCCTCGCTATGTTAAACCCATTTAACATAATGAGACAGTTTTGAAAAAAGCAACGGAGAAAGCAACATCTCCGTTGCTTTTTACAAACTGTTTCGCTATGTTAAATGGGTTTAACATAGCGAGACAGCTTTAAAATAAACAACGGAGATCTCCGTTGCTTTTTTAAAACCTGTCTCGCTATGTTAAACTCCTTTAACATAGCGAGACAGTGTTTTAAAAAAGACTTATACTAATGGAAAAAGTCTGGGCGACCGGACCTTTTTCCATTAGTATAAGTCAATTTACAATGTGCATGCTGACCAATCAGCGTGCACGTTTTGGAATATTAATGGGGGGTCATGGTATAATATGAAATAGACTGCATGGATTTGTAGCCTATGTTTGTGTATCAGCAGCTGCTACCAAAGTCCTTAACTTTTACATATTAAGATGTTATTGACTTACACACAACAGACATACACATTAGTTATATCATACTGATTTCATTTTGCAGGTTAAACTGCCTGTGGATTGATGCTTTTCTTTCTTTTTTGTGTTGTTAACTGTTACTGTATGCTTATCCTCCACCTGTCATTGTTCTGTTCATTTTTTGCTGCTGTATTTAATACTATAATAGTTTATTTCATGATAATTTGCTAACATTTCCACAGATATAACACTCTTTGCTATTATTCGTGGTGTTTATACAAAGCTCTTTTTATTCTCCAAGCTTCCTCTACAGGAGGTTACAAATTCATCATGACCACCATATTTAACAAAGATAATGAATGTAAATAAATAACACAATTGAGCAAATGCTTGCATATTAGTATTTTTAAATACTAATTGGCAGGAAAATAACTGCAAAAGCTTGAGACTGACTAGACAACATGTTTGTGGATCATTTGCTTCAATCATTTTGGTCATATTTGGTTTGTGTGAACACTGTGTTTAAATGAAATGACATTTGGTCGAATGTTAAATTTAAAGGAAATTACATTTAGTCAAATGTGGTTGGTGTAAAAATGTATAACTTTAAGGTTAAAGTTGTAAACTGATATAGTGTTACTACTGAGGTTTTTGGGTACATTTCCGTTAATGGGGCAGCAGGTGTCCCGTGCTTTTGGGACACTTTTACAAGTCAGTGATGTGACTTTTTACTGTCCGGAGGATGAAAGGCAAGGTTTCACTTTACCAGTTTCCCTCTCTTTCTTTATTAAAATGGCAGTAGCCTTAAATAATGTACCTTAGCTACTTATGTACTTATTTACGTCCTTCTGTTTGAACTTTGTCTTCGGAAAGGTAGAACAGATAATCAAAAATTTAACAAATATCTTCAGTTTACTTACTTGAAAGAAACACAATCCTGCTGTGTCTTTCTGAATGAGTCCATTATTATTATTAAAATAATCAGAAACAGTTATTATTAATCAGAAACAGCTTGGGCATTTTGTGAAATTAAAGCAACAGTCCAGCAAATTGAAATGCAGGGGAAGACAGTAACCTTCAAGGAAATGTCAAGAGTGCCTAGAGTACACGTTTGGGCCAGGGACTCAAATGATGACACTTCCCTGCAACGTCATTTCAAAATGTATAATATTTTTAAGAATTGGGTCTAACAAAAGGCAGGCGCTTACACTACAATTATAACCCCCTGGATGAGAAGCCGCAATCATTTTTACCACAATCGCTTGCATGATCCTTTAGTAAACTAAGTCATGGCTGACACGTTTACATAATCCACAGCTTTTCATCAAGAAATGATTTTATTGGCAAACATTCTCTCATTTCACATTATTCTTCATCCCTCCACACAACACCAAAGAATGACAAACACGTACATGCTCAAACACCAGTAACACTCTTATTATTAACTTGTATTAGAAAACGGATAAAACTCAGACAAGAAAAACAATAATACAACCAAGTATGGCCAAAGATGGACGACATAGTATTCAGTTAAAAATTTTCATCAATGTACGGTTAGGACAAGATAAAGTGAAAAAAGACAATGTAATGTGCAAAAATGCAGATTCCAAAAATGTTCCCATTTACTGAATAAGTCAGGACTTATTCCAAAAGTTTAAATGGTACTTTTCCATCTACATTTCACAACAACATGTAGGTCTGCTGATGACTGGTGCCCCATTAATGGAAAAGTACCAGGTTTTGTTTGGTTAAAGTTTGGTGTAGCTTTAGGGTTGGAATTAATTTTAGTGTCTGATTAGGTTTAGGGTAAAAATTGGGTTTGGGTTAAGGTTAGATCTAGGGTTAGGGTTAGGGCTTGTGTGTGTGTGTGTGTGTGTGTGTGTGTGTGTGTGTGTGTGTGTGTGTGTGTGTGTGTGTGTGTGTGTGTAGAGGAAGCATTTTATCATGTAGGTGTGTCTATCATATGACATACTATGGATATTTACATGTATTATTGTACTGTGTACACTTCTGATAAGTGTTTTTCAAAAACTTTCAGTTTTTCAGCTATCCAATCATAATTTACATGTTTATGTTGAGTTTACTTTAGATGAGATTTGTACCTCTCCAGATTTCTCTCATTAATTTATATGTACAGTTCATTTGTACCAAAACATTAAAATATGGCTGTGCAATCATTCATGAAATGTATTATGATGAACAAATGTGTAGGGATACTTTAAAATGCATAGGTAGCCGCTACCTTCTTATCCAGTAATTTTGCTTTAGAGATTAAATTCTGAAATGAATTGCCTACTTTCATGGATTTATTTAAGAGACTTTATACTTTTCTTAATAAAATCATGTATGGTTTATGTCTCAGAGACTGGTATCTAAACAATTTTGGGGTTATAGGCTGGTTTTTCAAATACCAATTCTTTCATAATTTTTTTTTACAGGTTCATAGGTTTAGAGGTAACTACTAGGCTAGCCAGCCTTGTGGGCCATTTTAAACCTAGCCAAATTCTATTTCTATACTTGAATTAACCCATCTTATTTGGTGTTAGACTGGTCTTACCTATCCAGTGGGCAATAATTATATTTTTCTCCTAGTGAGAATAACTGGGATCATACCATAGATAATTTGAGGGGGTTCATACATAAGAATAAAGCATTTAGGAGTTGCCTCTGTCCATTAGTAGTAGAGGGGCATTTCTGGGGTACATTTTCTGTTTCCCATCCATAGATCCAAGTTGCACTTGAGTATGGACAGGAATGAGCTTTGTTTTGTGAATGAGAGTCTGTCCTAGAGCAGTGGTATTAGCTGCAATATATACCTGTCCTCTAAACTGTTCTGTCAATGTTGCAGAAAAGGTTTAGATTCCTAGACAAAGTATTTCTGATATCATTTGACTTGCTGATGTGCAGTAAATCCATCAGTATTGGGTTGGAGAATGCATTGTATGCCAAACACAGGTCACCTCGCAATCTGTAGGATACAGAGTATCGTGACAGGGCTTTGTGTCAGTCCACCTAGGGCATATTATTCATGTCTTGCATCCTTTTGGTAAGGTGTCTTTGTGGACGTTCTAGTTGTTGCATGTGTTTGGACAGATACACAGCAAAGGAGACATTACACACAATGATTAACTCAATGAGGACAGAGTAAAGGGGGATAATGACATCCCTAAATCTATCAACAATCCCTTTATTTATAAGCTGTGTGATATAGAAAGACTTTCCAAGGACAATGGGCACATACTGGTCAAATGTTATGACACTATCTATCCAGAATCCCAAACTACTGTGTCAACTATTAGGGGTATATTGTCAGCGTGATATTTTCCTGGGATAGATGATTTCCAAAGAATATAACAATGAATTTTTTGGAATTTAGTTTCAGTCCATGATTTTGGTACCCATTATTTATTTGGAACAAACTTTTCTGCAAGATGGCTAAGTCATTTGGGGATTCAATGACTAGTCATCTGCAAATGTAGTCAGCCAGAACCATTTAGTATTGTTTTTTTACTTCTGAGAAGTAGATGCCAAACAAGATAGGTCCCAGCACAGAACCCTGGGGAACTCTACTGGTCACTGCTCTCTTTGTGTAGTTAACTTCCCCTATTTTGATTTCCTGTGTCCTATCTGTGCACCAACTGGCAATCGAGCAGGTGATATAGGGGATTAGTTCCAGTTTGTTTAGCTTTTCTATTATGCCTGCATGAGGAGATTGTATTAAAAGCTTTGGCCAGGTTGAGGTATGTGGTGTGTACCATTTTACCTCCATTCATTGTTTTTGTGACCTTTTCAAAAAGTCCACTAGGTTGAGAAAGCATGACCTGCCCTTAGTGAATCCAAACTGAGATTGTCCAGTGTTTGTAGGTTCCCTATGTTCTTCTTGATTAGTTGCATCATGTCTTGGGTCTGTGGAAGGTCCTCCCTGACATAGGGGAATGATTGTAGCTGTTCTCCATTCACTTGGTACTAGACTTGTATGGAGGCTGTTGTTGAACAGTTTTTTTTTCCAGGGGTGGGGGTGGTGGTGGCTAAATCATGCTTCATGCTATTTAAGATGCATCCAGGGGATATTGTTATGGCCCATTGATGCGGTATTTTTAGCTTTTGATAGTGCTTTTAGGACTTCGTCTTGTGTGATAGCTGGAGGCCAGAAATTTTCAGGTTGAAATATCAAAATGCTTTTTCTCTGACTTTTTAAAGTCAATAGGGATCTTTTTTTCAGCTGGAGGCAAAGCTCCTGTACTCACCATGCAGAGAAAAAGTCAGTGTACTCCCAGCATATTTATAACTAATTGTAAGGTCACTTTTACATGGGAAAATGGCATGTAAATACACTATGACTGTGCTGTACACCTTTACTGATGTCATACTAATTAATATGCACAAAGGTCAACTTACAGGTGACCTATTTATTGGCCTAACGAAACCCTTTGACACAGTTGTGCACAATCTCTTGTTAGACTCAGTACTCTCTACTGATATAAAACTCAAAGAAGCACAATGTTTTGTTTCATTACTTACTAGCACAACTTCTAAAGCTCAGCTTGGACCATCTATCTCCCACTTTTATCCTCTTTCCAAAGTACCACCATATGGATTTGTTCTCACTCCCATACCTTTTCATTTATTTACTAATAAACTCTCCAATTACTTCCTTTATATCCCTGTCATCCTTAATCAAGATGGTGCAGTCATATACAAGTCTAGTCCCTCTCCATTAATCACCAAAAAATGAAAATCATCTTGTAATAGACCTGCAAAACCTCTCAAACTACTGCATACTTATACACAAGCTAATACTTAACACAAAAAAGGCAAAGCCATGATTTTTAGAACTCCACAAAGGCTAGCCAAAATATCAAATAATTGGACTATTAACTATTCCAGTTTGAAACCAGTAGAAACCATACATTATTGCAAATATCTCAGCATCTGGCAGGACCCCAACTTCCTCTTGTAGAACCATGTCCAGTGTACTAAAGCCAAAGTAAACAAACTTGTTCTCTTCTTCTGGTCCAAGACAACTTCACACTTCCTTTCTGCTGAAGGAATGGCTGGCATTTATAAAGGAGATCTATTACCCCATCTTAAACTGTCTTCCCATAGTGGCAACTAAATCAGAAAGAATCTCAGATGACCTATAATAATATTTGCTGATTCATCCCTCTGGCCCCCCAACAGAGAACACCAGTACTCCATTCAGTCTAAAGTCAGGTTGCTTTCACTACACCTCAGAATTATTATTAGCAGGCCAAGCCTTCAGACTGTCCAGCCTAAACTCATTTTTCTTCCTAGCAAGCAGGCTGTATGAGAAACCAACCCCCTACAGCATAAAAAACAACCCACTACCCACACCAACTTATAGCCTTTTCATTTAAAATTAAATTTTACTGAACGCCTCTCCATATTCACTGCAGGTATTTGGTCCACCATCCCTCCTCATATTCAATTCATTCCTTCCTTTCTTAGGTTTCACTCTAAGCTAGAAGACTTCCTATTCATACAGACACAATACAAATTATTAAAAGTAATGGACTTACCTAAGCCTCTTCATATTTTTCACTACTACTTAGATCTCTATGCCCCCCAAACTATATCTGTTTACTCCTTTTCCCCCTTCAGACTCATCCATCTCTGTTTTCACCCTTACCATCTCTTACTTTTAATTATTTCCCATTATCCTGTCTTAGTTCTTCCCACTTCCTCCATTACACTATTTCATGCCACCCCCTACTATATTCTTCCTCCCTTCTTCCTTCACCTCTGAATATATTAAATATAGTTATCAATACAGTCTTTCCTTTACATAAATCTGTTATACTATGATAACTTAAGAATGTTTGTTTAATTTCTTTGTGTATCTACATAATTTCTACTACACAGTTTGTCAAACATTATCATCAGAATTACTATGCGCTGTTTTCTTGCTTCTTTGTAACTCCAGGTTGTGCCTAAAAATGGTCTAAAAGGATCAGTGCTCTACATCGATTAACAAATACAAACAAAATAAAATGACTAGAAAGGGATGTTGCAACCTTAGAGATATGGCATTTCAGTTACTCGCCAAAAATGAGAACGTTTCAAAGCACTGGATACACACAACCACACACCTCCTATTTCAGGTCCTTAATTTTTAAACAAAGGTATAGTCATTAAACAGGCCTTAGTGAATACGCCCTGCTGAATGAATATAACTTTGTTAAACAAGGCTTGCTTTTACCTGCATCAATTATTCTTTTACCTATACCTTTGTAAAACCTATTTGATTAGATTACCACAAGCCTTTGCAAAGCACATTCTAGTAATCCAGAATAATGATAAGGCTATTATGATAAGTACGGACTTGCAATTTTCATTCTTAAAGTGGATTAAAGAAACCAGGCAGTCGATGAGCTCAATACCAGGAAGCAAACTTCCATTCAAGATCCTTCAGCCCATGTGACAGCTGCATGTACCACTACCATTATTTACATCATTTTCACCTTTGATGGGTTGGTAGACCCAAACCTTGATATACAGTCTTCCTGTAAAAACCTATAGAGATTACTCCCTAACCAGGCAATGAGAAAACAGGTAGGTCTCTGACCATTTCCTGAAAGTCTGTGGATCTGTGTGCAGCCTCTTTGAATGGTGTGCCTCAGGGGAAAGGTTTAGCACTAAGGCCTTCACGACAAAGATCCATTAATTCATCTATTACTGTAACTCTAGAGTTGTTCTGCCTATGTATATGATAAAGTAAATGTACTTCTCTTTTTAACAATCCTTACAAAGTTATTAAAACTGAACAGGTTTTTCCAAACAAAAAAGTCCCCACTATCTAATATTTTTCACAAACAACCTATTACAGCTTCTCGTAAGATACCACTATATCTGTATAGGTAAATACACCCCAGCACTAAATCCATGCCATCCTTCTCTTTTGTATGCCTAACTTCATTCATGGTGGACATATCACATTAGTCAAGTAACTTGTCTTTTGAAAAAACTTTACTACACATTGGAAAATACCCCTTCTGGCAAACTCTAGTGTACCAAGTGATGCTTCTCTATCCCAGGGCCAAAACTTTTTCTCATCTCAGAGAAGTCACATCTTTTCCATTACTTCAAACTGAGTTAATAATCATACCTACAAAATCAATCTAAATGTAAATGCCTTCCTATAGGACATACAGCATAACACCATCATTCACCTGTGCATAAGATTTATTATCTCACTAGGATCCATATGCAATTACACTACTGCTTTAATACTCCCCTTAGCTCACACATACTACCCATATTCTACAACTGCATTCCTCCTCCTTCAGGTTTTGCTATTTTACTCTTGTAGATACTATATATGTATACGTAGTACAATATGTAGGAGAGTTGTGCCCTTTAACACTTAATGTATGTATATATAGGATGGTATGTAGTTGTGCTGTGTTCTCAACTGTTTTACACAGTTCTTCACACGTGTTACATAACTGTATTACAATTTCTGTTCAAAGTTATTCAGTTCCTCCAAGTTGCCTCAGCTGTATTACATGCTGTTCTTTACAAACTGCAAGAAAAACCCAGCCAAGCTAGAGTTTTCACTGTGTGATATCTTACCCATGGGATATATGCAAATTACCCTTTTCGGACATCAAGTGTTTCAGCTTCATGGCTTCTGAATGCCCATGACTTTTTACTTTTTAAGTCTTTATGGATACATTCAGACCAATAAAGCCAAACCCCACTAGCTGTGGAAGTGCATGTGTTGGCCTTTTTTGTTGACCTCATTGGCACAGCATAAGTAGATTATTTAGCTATGCTTTAGAAACACAAGGTTTTTAAACCCAGCTGATGCCCAGAAACCTTAAGGTACCTTCAAAATATCCCAAATAACATCTAAACTTTTATCTCTGTGCCGAGACTGAAAGTAGTCCATTGAGAGCAGTCCTCTAACCCTGTAAACAAGCTCAAATAAACTAAATAAAACGAAAACAACCTTTACTACAATTTGTTACACACTACTTATCTGACAAAGCGTAATGCTATACCAGCCACAAGCACTACTCTCACCTTCAAAAAACGCATCTCATGCAGAAAATTATGTTAAAGGTCTCAGGAGCACGTACCTAAGGATCAGCAGTATTTTCAATAAAACAGATCAGTTTGAAGTCTAGACAAATCAACACAACCCTGATATCAATGCAGTTTCTGTACCATAGCTCAGACTTACCAGAATATATTTTAATTCATTTGATACCATTTATGTTACCTATATAAGAGACTAGGTCTGCCAGGTTCAAGCATTAGAGACAGTGCACTCTTGTTTTTAATTGGGAAAATATTACTGCAAACCTCACTTACAGAAATGTGCCTATGTTATGGTCTGCATGAACCTGACTGTCTTTTAATTGAAACCCTAGGAACTGGAAGTCATTTCACAAAATTATATTTTGCTTGACATTATATCCTCCAAATTCTGCCCTCAAATTATCATTAGTGGCCCCCTCATATAAAATAATGGGCCAATGAGGAAAATTTTAAACTCATTTGCTGTTATTCTGGACTAGAAAGACCCTTAATATCACATCTTAATAAGTCACATTACTAAGTAAAATATAATCAGAGTCAAACATTTTCTTCCTTTACTCATTATGACTTTACTAAAGGCATTGGCTGTACTTTAGACTGCAATTTTACCTAACAGATGCAAAAACTGCTACTGTGGTGAAATACTAATCAAACATCATGCTTTGTGATCATGCAAAACCCTATCTCTCAGGTCCGTAATGTGAAGGGCTGTTGCTTTGACTTTGTCCTAGCTGATGTGGGTTTACTTGGTTGCTGAGGTGCCAGAGGAGTTGGTCAGGGAAGTATGGACATGAACTTCCAATGATGTCCTGGCCATCCTTGCAGCGCATGGTGATTGTGAAGACCTGCTGTAAGAACTCCACCTTATGGAAGGCCAGGTACTGCATCTTCTACAACTTGGGACTTGAGGAGTGCATATCTGCTAAGGAACAGGGGTCCAGGGAAGTAAATAGTGTGGGAAGAAATAGCCAGGGAATTGTTATGGCTAGGCTTGTATAGGCCCTAGGACTGATAGCCTAGTACCAACTTATGAACCTATAAATAGCTATAAATCAGTCAGTACTAGGATGTTAACAGCATATGAAAAATCTCCTATCCCCTTGATGAAAACTATGATCCCTATCTTTTGTGCTCTTTTCCTAATGTTCAAGGATACCAGGGGTCAGGAGGAAAGAATAGCACAGTAGGCAGATGTGGTGAGATAGGCAATAATGGAAGATTGGAAGCCAAAACAAATGATAAAAACCTAATCTCCACTAATAAGAAGGCATGCATTCTCCCCCACAAAAGAAGTACATTTTCTGACATTTCCTCTGTAACCGATTTCACGCCTGTTTGTGAGGAGCAAGACAGAAATATGGCCACAACAGTTTTCACACTGATATCTGCTTTGTATTCAAGGTCTCAAGTGGAATGAGAGGTTTTCCTGGCTAACAAAGGGCATAGGGCAGAGAGCCACTTCTGGATGGGATGCCAGTCCATCACAGGATACATACATTCTCACACTGTATACACAGTAAGGCAATTTAGAGGGTCACAAAAGCTGGAAGGGATAGAGTGGAAATGAGAGACCCCAGTTAAAATCCACGTGGACACAGGATGAGACAGACTTTGTGGTATGTAGCAATCTTTATAGTAAACTAGTAGAGGTGGTAGAGAGACTTTCCTTCCCACCACAGGAATAATGTCTTACTTGTGTTATTTGTCTAAAGTCCTTTAAGATTTTATGGCAAATGTTTGATAAGCTGAGTATTTCTGTAAGTTATTTTGATAAGCTAGGATTCTTGGAAATGTTCTATAACATCAAAATGACCCCATGCAGTGAATGCTTCTGAAGTCTGTTTACAATCTGGATCAGAAAATGTTGAGGTTAAAGTTAGGTTGTAAATAATATAAAGTAAATATTTTGACTCATGCTGGTCTTGTACTGAAAAGCAAAAATGCAAGTAGTGAAATTATTTTGTGTGTGTGTGTGTGAGTGTGTGTGTGTGTGTGTGTGTGCATCTTTATGGGTCTACTGAAAAACATCAGAATCCTAAATATTGATGTTCAAAATGTTGATCACAAAACTCTGACAAACATCCATACTCTACCACACATGCATCAAGCAATAACCTCAGCATATAGAAAATCAAAAAAAAAACAAAACAGGAAAACAACTTTTTTGTAGGGGGAAGTTCCCCTGAATTCACCTAATTGTGTATACCAGCTCCGAGATTGCACAATATCAGAGAAAGGGCATATTCCACAAATGCAAGAAATGTGCAAGCTCACACACCTGTCAACCATCTGCTTAGCTGACCACATTTTTTTACCTAAACAGATATTGACCAAAATGACATTCAACTAAATTCATGGCTATTATATGTATGCATATGTATATCTATCTATCTATATTTATAGATAGATATATCATGACAAATAACACTGAATAACATATATAGATACATTGCTATATGTATCAGACGTAATACATAAGGATGTAAGATGTGTTTGCTCAGAGTCATTTTTGAGCGTTATAGTTACCATGTAAACACACACATTCACACATTTTATGGGAGATTATGGCAAGATGCCACGTGACTTACAGCTGCTAAAACAATATCTGAATCACAAACCAGAAGCATGCATTACCAAATAAACCTGTATGATACAAGAGAAAATCATGAATTCATTATTTGCTATGGAAAGTTAAGTCAGTACTTAACCGAAGGGGATATTACTTGGGTAGAGTAATTTCCCCTCCAACTACTGTATCGACCACTTTATCTATCTAAATCTGTCTGGATGGATTTAGTACGGAGTATAGTGAGACAGCCATGAAGGCTGAACTTGGAATCTCTTCACCCTATAGTGACTCACATCTTGCAATGAGCTGCAGCAGGCATTTTATCAGATGCAGTCTTACATTTCTTGTACTTTCAGATTTTAATTTTTCTGGACAGATCGTCTTGTGATTTGAAGTGCTCTTCTTCAAGTGATTGATTAGAGATAAACAATGTACACTCATTTCTCTCTCTCTGTTATTTTATACTTCTCACATTTTTCTACCTGACTGCAACTATCATTTGGCTTCTGCCTGACCACACCCTGCTCATCCTTGGTTAGGTACCCTAGTTGCTCCTTAACATTGATCACAATTGTATCCTGTTGCTAGGTGAGTGTCCCAACCACCTGAAGGATAGAACCTTGAAGCTAAGCATCTGAGAGTGAAATCACAATGACAGATTAGTGGACAGAGGACATAATCCATAGCCTATGTGACAGCTGAGCAGGACCACCATGAGAGGATTTGACATGTAATTAAATCAGCCCTACAGTTCCTTAAGTCACGCACTGACAATCTGTTGCTCTCTGAAGCTGAAGTTGTAATTGATGGGCCGCTGGTGTCTACTAGGGGGTTTCACAAACAGCAAGGAATACCACATTCTTCCCCCAGGACAGGAGAGCTTGGGCTAACTTCTTCAACCTTTGCACCCTGCTGATCCTTATTCCTGATACAGACTCACTAATGGCACACAGTGTGTCTATAATAATGATTTGTCTGACTGTACTCTTTCTCTCTCTCTTTTGGACAGAGGTTTGTATAGGTATTTTAACTGTTTTAGAGAGGATTCCTTGATTAATTGATTTCTTCATGGCTGTCTGGGAAGATTTTGTAACCATGATTCCATTTCAGTCACTGCCTTGAAATGCGTAGTTATTGCCCTGCCTTTACATGCATAAAGTAGCTGGAAATCTGAGCTGAGGGCATAGAGAGCACTCTCTTTACTACTGCATAATGAGCAAAAAATACCATCCTTTTATTGTATAGTGTATTATTAAAGCCTTGGTAATCCACATCTAAGAGATAATGATTGAATTTATTGGGTGGGGGCATATTTTTTTTGATGAATATGATCTTTAACAACAAAATAAAATTCCATAGAAATGAAATGTTCTGGAATATTGATGTTTTAGAAAGCAGCATGATCCTGTGGGTCTTCTCTACTACAATTTAGAAAGGTAGGTATAATCTAGAAATCAAGTCCATTATGGCCTTTCTGCTCTCTCGATTAAGAAACTAATGAACACCAAAGTAAAGTGATACATTTACTGAGCCAACATGCCAACACTGGTTTTACAGTTTTCAATCTCCATTACCAGCTTTATCCATTTCAGGGTTACAGAGTAACTGGAGTGTATCCTAATACTCAATGGTCACCAGGCAGAGAAATAAATTTAGAGGAGATGCCAGTCCATGGCAGGATACACACACACACACACACACACACACACACACACACACACACACACACACACTCTTACATGCAGTTTAGAGGATTTCCAAATTCAGCTATGGCCTGTCTTTTGTATATGGGTTGAAACCAGAGCACCAAGCAAAAACCGATACAACCATGGGATAGGCATGCAGACTTTGAAAAGAACACAACACAGATGAGAATCAAACTGGAGAACCACGTGCTGTTAAGCAGCAACATTGAGCACTGTATCATTACATTCATAATGATATTGTAAAAGCTATGCTGATCCAGGGAAAGGTACAACATCACTTCTGTTTCCCATTATTTTATGTCAGCTGACCAAAACAGCATTTCTGCTTTTCTTTATTTTGAGAGGCTAGCAATTTTAATTTACTACAAGGAACCTTGCTCTCAGGATTACTGACATTATTTCCAAATTTCTCTGTCTTATGAACAGCATCTTACACCTGATTTGTGAATCTATCGAAGTTCTATCAGATAATGAATCTGTGTGGCTTGCTTTGGGATTTCAGACTCAGTGGTAGGTAAGTAGGTAGTTGGCTCAATACACTTCCTTTCCTTTTGTATTATAGGTCAGAATTACTTGCAATGAACTTGTGATGGGAGGTTACAAAGTCATTAAACTATCTTGCCGATTGTAAAACCACTGCGATATAAGAGCATTCAGTGTGGTTGTAAAGACACTATTTTAAATTAGGGTATTTGCAAAGCATTTTAAGATTGCAAGTATTTCTGTGGGCTAGTAGCCAGCAGCTGAATTACTTGGAATTATAGCAGCCATATAAGGTTATTATGAATGCAATGAGCTGAGCCTTAGATTTAGGCAGCTATTATCTCCACAACCCTTTTTAATACGATGAGAATAACATTTGGGTTCTTATGAGAAATATTAAAGTCTGAAATATAAGATAGTGTTCTGACATACACACTATTAAAGCAGCTGAGATGTAGTACAGGATAATGACCACAAGACAAGATCTAATCCTGGTATGTCCCACAGAAACACATTAACAACTTGAAGAAACAAAATCATATATTACATCTCTCTTTTCTCTCAGTAACCCATAGTCTCTCTTTCCCTTTGAGATCGATTATTAAATATTGTGCATTCCAACACAGTAAAAGACATGTTATCAGGGTGCTTTTGTTTAATAGCAGTATTTTATACTGATGCTGATATCACTTGATTTTAGATAAAGCTTACTCTAATCTTGTCAGACATTCCAGATTTGTTTACTAAAACAGTAAGCTGATGAACGCACAAAGTCTCAGTGTGATGAAGCAGCACGTTACCAGGCATGCCATACCTGGAACATTTGCAGTTACAGACAAAAATCACATTAGTGGGATATGCAGCTCAAGAATGACCTGAAACATCAACATCTTGTGATGAGATCTCAGCAGTCACTCTGTGCATGGTAATCATGAATCTGATTCTTTGGTAGTTGTTCTGACCACTTCAGTGTCTTGGACAGCTTCTTTTTGACCAATGTTTTCTCCAGAAAATGTAGTCATTGCACTTTAGCAAATGTTTTTTCCTCTTTCTGAGCAGTTTAGGTATGAAGTTTTGACCACAAAAGATTCTGGCTGTTCATACTTTAAAACAATGACTCCTATTTGCCAAGACAAGCCATGTTAAATTCATAATGTTTATAAAAGTACTAGTCTGTTTGCTATAATACATATTAATGTATTGACTGCTTCTCTTTTAGACTCTCTGTACCTGAGCTTTATTCTTAGATGCTAGCAATGAGGTAGATTTTGGAATTTTGGTTTTCAGCCTACAACCAATAAGTAGTGCTGGTGATAAACCAATATCTTATAATGGCACACTTCATATCCTAATAAAACAACATGACAGTCACTGCTACTGCTTTAATACTTAATTGTTTGTGTTTTGCTAATATCTGTAAATTTTATCAGTTCCTGGAAAACTTGGAAGGTAATCCACACATATCTAGTAAATGGTCTCTTGATCTTGAAAAATTGGACCATGCTCTTTTGGGAAAGGAACATAACATCACTGGCCCTCTTGAATTAATATTTTGTTATGAAGAAAGCATACCACTTGTCCAAGTTAAATTTACACATTTAAGTAAAACAACATACCACATATGTTTTCTTTGCATTTAAACTCCCAGATATGATTGTTGCATTCTACTCAACATTTCTTCTCAGAAGATGATAAAATTAATCTTCTTTGAGCAACAAATATTAGAGACAACAGACCTCTTCTTTAATTAAAAAGTAAAGCACAATTATGATTGTTTTTTAATTAAGGATATATTACTAAATGACAATTCAGAGTACTATTAGACAAAGGAAAGGCATTGAATTATTCTAAGCACCAAAGAAGCCCTGCTGATTGTAAAATACAATACATTGCATTCATAAAGTTTGATCTGAGAGCTAGCTTGGAGATATGGCTTTGTTAATTGTATTAGTTTCACCAATTTTGTCTGGTCTTAACAGGTAACTACTTAACTGTTGTTATTTGATTGAGTGTTGTTTTCATATGCATTGATGTGTTTTACTAATACTCAGTTTGCTTCCTTACAAACTGTCATCAAAGTACCAAGGCAGTTAATACAGTATTTTAATTACTTTTTTGGAGTATCTATTATGTTTATAGTGTTCCATAGTGGTAAGATATCTTAGACAATAGGGATCTGTATGCTTTTGGCTTGAGTAATGAGGAGAGTTTGTTTTGGGTGTCTACTGAGGCTTTTAATAGGCATGGGAAATAAGAGCTTTCCCACCACGGACCCATCGAGTGATTGGTCAGAAGGGTATGGAGAGGCCAGATGGCCAAACTGGTAGTGCTGGCAATGGAAACATAAATAACTAATACATTTCTGTAAATTAATAAACATGAGCATATATGTCTTAGACTTCAGGCTAAAAAAGATGTCACCTTCAAGGAAAAATCATTTGTTTACCAGTAAGAGTTTCAATGGAGATTATTATAGAACAAAATCAACTAGCCAGGTATCATAACATATTTCAAACTGTACAATGTGTCAGCCATATAACAGCTGGGGGCCAGATACAGTA